>NW_012101798.1:3122650-3137159 GCF_000951045.1 Mandrillus leucophaeus
GAAATTTCCAGACAAAATTGGAAACATAAGGACAAAGAAGCAAGGAAGCTTAAAGGGGGAATGTGTTAAAAAGAGCCAGTTAAAAAATTACTTCTAAACTGGCATTCTAACTATTTTATTTATCTATTTGACACTCCAGTGATCCCCGTGAGAGATAATTTTGTGGTGAACATGTTGCAAGCTGCATTTATTCTTTAAAGATTTTCACTATTTCAAGCCTGACTTTTAACTCACCTCTCACGCTTTAAAATTTCTGTGTATTTTGTCTTCAATAATTTAACTTTTTATGCTATTCCACATTATGTTTCAAATGCTCTTCTTCCTACTGGCTTCTCTCTTTTTTCTCTCTTTTCACATCACCTTTCATTGTTTCTCTACTAGATTTCATCTAAGAAAATTTAGTGTTTTCTCTCTCAGTTATACAGTAAAATATGGTATAATCCACTTAGTTTAAGTAGGTCTACACTCAAGTAAGCACATAGGCATATTCTGAGTACCTTTAAAAAAATACATGTGTAGGAAGAAATGTAAAACATAGTTGCAAAGGAGCTATACAATAATCCAAAGGAAAAATTAAAGTATATAGTTGAATATCTATATATGTATATTTTTATTTCATTAAGATTCATACTTTAAAAGTGTTATATTTATTCATCCTAAATTACATTGGTCATTTATAGATATTTGAGATGTTTAACATTTAAAGATATTTCTAACATTGACATCAGCTATATGTAAAATCTGTAAAGATAATTTTAATGCAAATTGATTTGTTTTCACTATTTAATAATTGAATAACAATTAATTGACCAATAAATTGATCTAAGCACCTCCATTTTTCCATTGCTTGGTAAAATACGTGCAAATGATATGTGTTATTTGACATGGACTGCTAGGAATTCTCTGATATTAATGTAATACTAGTTTTAACATCTTCACAGTCTTAGGGAAATCATTTTTTTTATTCCAATTCACTTTTCCTTCACTGTTTGCATTAAAGTGAAAAGATAGAATTCCACAACGTCAAAAATCATTTCCAAAATTTGTATTTTCCAGAATTATCTTCTTCACTAAAATAATAAAATGTAGAGCCATGTAATGTCAGTCATTTATGTGAGTTGTCAAAGATCCTTTTGCAGGGAAAGGTCTCCCTCTACCTTTACCAATTCCCTATCTCTGTCTCTGTCTCTATCTCTATCTGCATCATCTCTCTATCTCTCTCTATCTCTATCACTCTCTCATCTAGGAGATTTAAAGTTGAAAACAAAGGAGCCATATTCATTTAGATTTCAAAATCAGAACTGCCGTCATGGCAAACGTGAAGTCAAAATTAATGGGAAAAAAATATTTTTACACTTCAGTTCATGTCAAACTGAGAAAAATATAACTGTAAATAATTGTTTGACAGTTTCTGTTTAAATTTTTATCACAAGTTTTTTTTTTTTTTTCATTTACTTGTTGCTGAATGCTGTGGTTTATTTATACTGTCATTTCTTTATGCTATATGATGAAAGCAAAAGTGGAATTCCTGGGGAAAATCAACTGTCAAACTAAATTCAGCGGTTATAGTTTCTGTGATGTCAAAAAAAGTTAAAAGTCAGTTCTGTCACACACAAATATGTGTAAGGTTGGGAAACATGTTTTTGCTGCTTTTCTTCCTCCTCCTCCTCCTCCTCTTCTTCTTCTTCTTTCAGTTTTATCTGTTTTAAAATGCTGAAGTACATAATGCCCTCATAAATTCTTTTACTAGTTTTTTGTGGGGGCGATGATAAAAGGGGCGATTAAGACCATTGGATTTAGCCTACCATATACTTACTAGTATCTATGAGCGAGTAATGGAAGAAAATCACAAAGGACAAAGATTTTATATTACCCTTAAAAATTATCCTGGTGAGCATTTCTCCTTCCCAAAACACAAAGCAGAAAGATGAACTACAAGGCCTCCCAAAAGCATTTTTTGGATTTGTTGTTGCCTTCAGTAATATTTTAGGAACAAAATGCTGAAGGCTCTGGAAGTTACCTAGATGAAAAAATAAACAAATAAAAATACAGAAACAATATTGAAAACAACATAAAGTATAATAGCTGAAAATCTAACTTTATTAGTTTTGACAACATGATTTTTCTATTTTCTATATGTTTTCAGTGTGGTTGCTTTGCGAAGAGGCGGCAACACTCACATTTTATAAACTCAGAATTGTACTTACATTTATAGTTATATGTAAACATCTGAAATTATATAATACATATATATTTATATGTGTGTATGTATATTTGTTAAAGTATCCTACTTAACCTTTTTCTTTTCCTATCATTATTCTAGTCTCATCCTATTCTGCTAGCTGACCTGCTAAAGTTAACAAAAATCAGTTGTGAATTAAAATGGATATTTCTAACTAGAAACAGTTTTCAATGATAACAATGCTTAAGTTGCCTAAATTGTGTCTGTGAAAACGTTGAACTAATAAATAGGCTAAAAGGTAAGTTCTGAAAAATATATCACACAACAATATTAAAATACTGTAAGAGGTTTTTATGATATGAACTAAAAAAACCTTAAATTAAGTTATAAATTAAGAACATAATCAATTTGGCCTTGTTTAATCATAATTTTTATAGTTTCTACTATCTACTTCCCAGTAAAAGCCCTATGAAATCTCCTTGTTCCTTTGTATAGGGAGATGCATCTTCCCTCTGTTACTTCCATTCATTCTTCCATCCATCTATCCATCCATCCATCCATCCATCCATCCTACCTCATTGCAATTATTTGGTGCAGTAACTTTTTGGGGCATCTAACATTCTCTGCTAGCTGCTAGGTACCCCTTGACCCTGTCTTCATCTACGAATTTAATTTATAGATATTGAGTAATTACACACAGGTAACAATAGATGTGACATAAAGCTTTTGTTTCACATAGTAGATAGCAAAATTACAACCCAAGGCAACAAACTCAGGTTCAGTCAGAAATTAAACAAGAGTAGAAGCAAGGTGTAGAGGATGGCAGCGTATGGGGGATGCCAGCAACTTTGGATTTTTAATTGTTGCTCCGGGTCAGCATGAATTGAGGTGTCCTCCTTTGGCATAGATCTCATTTGGTTTGTAATTGTGAGGGATGCCAACGGGATGAAGAAGAATGAGCTTTCTTCCCAGATAACACAGATGTGGGACAAAAAATAGAGAAGAAATTTGAGAACCTAAAAAAATCTCATTGATAAAACATCAGTGCTAGAATCTTTCTCTTTATTTCAAGTAGACTTTTTTTTTTCGTTGTTGCCTTCCTAAGTCTCTAGAATTGATCATCTTTAAATCCAATAAGTAATCTCATTCTTCTTTTTAGATCACTTTCAAAAATGGAAAAATAAGTCAGTCCCAAGAGAGTCAGCTCATGGTTCTGTGTTGGATCTTAATTGAGTATTAATTTTGGAAAAAAAAAAAAAAAGTTACTTTTTACTTCATTTTAAGTTGAGTGCTAATTAGTTCAAGATAATTCTGATTAAAGTGGTAGTTTCTGTAGCAATCTTAATGTCTGGAGGAATCAAAACCATATATGAATTATAATCTTCCTCTGACCCTTCCCCCACTTATCTCCATCAGGCCCAGTAAAATTTTGATATGAGTTATACAATAAAGGTATAATTGTAACTGGGAAGCAAACTGGTAATTCGTTTTTAAAACTGAACTGATGCCAGTGCTAGAACAACTGGCTACCTTCACCAGGGTGGGAATCTTACTAGTCTCCAGCTGCATGAATGATTTAGGAAATAAAATACTGTTTAACACGTTATAAAAGCCTAGAGGTTAACATCACTCATATGTTTATTGAAAATGTGTCCCTTATATGTATATTTCAAATATATTTACATTTTATTTACACATGAGTGTAGTTGTTGCAGTAAAAGAAAATTCCGGCCGGGCGCAGTGGCTCACACCTGTAATCCTAACACTTTGGGAGGCCGAGGCGGGTGGATCATGAGGTCAGGCGTTGGAGACCAGCCTGGCCAACATAGTGAAACCCCATCTCTACTAAAAATACAAAAAATTAGCCGGGCATGGTGGTGGGTGCCTGTAATCCCAGCTACTTGGGAGGCTGAGGCAGAAGAATCACTTGAACCAGGAAGGCGGAGGTTGCAGTGAGCCAAGATCATGCCACTGCACTCCAGCCTGGGTGACAGCGCAAGAAAAAAAAAAAAAAAGAAAAAAAAAAGACAATTCCTATAATTACGTTTATTGTTGGTTTTCTTTCTGTGCAGTTCAATGGATGCCACTGATTGCCTAATTCTAATCCTCTTCTGGGGATTTCTTCAAAATTTTCACTCAATATATTCTCTTTTTTCTCCTTTAAATTTCTCTAATCATGAGTACTCCACCATGACCTGAAATAATTAGAAAAATTACCACTCTTTCTTTTCCTAATCTTTAAAATCAGTAAATTTAGCTCTGTTTAAACATGGACATTATGTAAAAAATATTTTGGTACTGCTCGACTTAGACGAGTGATGTGAGATAAAAATGACTAGTCTCAAAGACTAAATAAGCACCTAAAGAAATTCTTTCCGACTTCTAATTCTACCGTGGGGTCATTCTTAATTATTTATTTACATTGAAATTCTTGCTATTTTAACCACAAAGCATTCTTTTTCCTTAAAGCTGTTATTTTAACTGTATTCTTACACCTATAACATGTTCAAAACATTGTGTTTTTTCACTTTTCTGTTTCTTCCTTGCTTTAAAAATTATATTTTCACAGAGACTTTTATTTTCCCTATTTATTGGAGAAGATGATATAGGCATGTATAAGAACTTCATTACCCATTCATTAAAAATACCCACTGTAGTTGAATACACACTTTTAGCGTGCGAAACCCACCACATGACACAGGCATTATTTTCATCATGCTTCACTACATGATCTGGAATTCATTTTGTAATGGGGTAAATAAGCACATAATTTTGCTGCCAAGTGCTATGCCTTGTTTATCTGTTCTGAGATTATATTAATATGATAAGACTTAGTAGAATTTTCATCATATTTAATAAAGGTGCACAGGGATATCTGTGTCTTGTCCTGCATACTACAAAATGTATTGCACATTGGCATATTCATTGCCAATTTCAAGCCTAATCTAGATTGAAATCCAATATAACAGCAAATTTTTAAAAACACATTTTTTAGATTTTCCAGAAAAGCAAGCATATGGGTATTTTTTGGCCAACAGAGGCATCCATTTGTGAACTTGAGGAAGAAAATCTGAAAAAGTTTGAAGTGATTGTTTTCTATTAAAAATTTCCCCCAAACATGTTGACCAATTATTTTCCTGTAAGATCTCTACACACAAAGGCTAAGAACAACAAAAGGTGCTTCAGTGACTGGTACACCAGTACTATATGCTGGATTAGTCCAGACAACTTGGGCACAGTCAAGTGGCACCATACACTCCTCATGATCACAATTTAAATCACAGCATGACCTGGAGTAACATTGTGAAATGTTGAAGACCAACTCATAAGTGGGCAGATGGGCAGGAGGAAGGACGGGTGAAAAGGAGAAAGAACAAAAGCCATTTAGATAAAAGACAACTGAAAGACAAATATATTTATATGAACTTTTAACATTCATTGGCCCCACCACATCACTGCATATTAAGGTGGTGACCATGATACTAGGATTTCTCGTCTGTTAGGAGAGATAGGAAGGAGGTGAGAAGAAGTAAACAGATCTCATTTGTATTATTGTTGTTACTATTGTTTTGTTTTGTTTTGTTTTGTTTTGCAGTGATTGGTTAATGTGCAATGTCCTTCCTGGGAATCTGGGAATCTTCTGTTTTGAAAGAGGGTTCATAAAGAATAAAATGACTCACATTGATAATAGCTTTAAAAATGAGAAGTGCCAGGAGAGACCATAGTTCTTAAGTACAGAGGATGTATAAATTATCATATGCTACACCACCACTGAATGATACATATATATGCATATATATGTATATACGTGTATATGTATATATGTACATACATATATAACTACCAATAAATATATATAATATGTATTATATATAATACTAGTATATATTAGTGTGGATATATATATATATATCGTATAGCTTGTATTTTGAGCTTTTAGTACAGTAATTGTCATCAGTTATAAAATAAATTTTCCTAAAGATCACATTTTAATTACTAGATTAAGAGTGCAGCCTAGCAAAATTTGGAAGAATACAAGCAAAACCACTGTCTAGAGGTTTTTAGTTATGTAAACATTTGGAAACATTATGTTAGTGATAGCTCCTAGGCCATCCCAGAATATAAACACAAAAAACCTCTAATTCTTATAATTCTGATAATAAGAAACAAGTAATGCAAATTAGCAAACATGAAGAATATAAAAAAAAATATTTAAAAATGGCTTTCCTTTTAGCTTCTCACACTTGTTATATTAAAATATTAATAGCAGTAAATGTCAAAATGTACATGTACCACCCCATGATGGATGTTTCTGAAAACTAATCATTTAGTTAGGTGCCATCTATATTTTTAGGTTTACCTTTAAAGCATTTTCGGACTGGATATCCTGAATAGCCTAATGAGACCTCAGGTGGGTAGATAAGAAACTATGTGATTCTTTCCAGAAGCACTGAGGAAGGGCAGGTTTGAAATAGTGCCAGAGTCTCTTGTTCTTCTCAACTTTTAATGTGGCAAAATGAGCTGATGTGGCAAAAGTAGAGCATCTCTTGTATCTCCCTTTAAGGCACCATTAAAATTACAGCTTACATATGATAATGGGAAAGTTCAGACTTCTGGTACAGATACACCGGATAGCATATTAGATTTTAATGTCTACTCTCCTTGATCTTCCAGAAAGATTTCAGTTGCATCGCCTATGATAAGTATCTCACTCACAAGTGGGTCTCCAAGTTAAGCTTGTTGAAACCAAGGCTAAGAAGAATCTTGAATTATTAGCCCACTCATCTCTAGCTTTACTACCAAATATTTATGTACCTTAGTGGGATTTACTTACTATTATTCATTTTTTCTCTTTTTATATAAAATGACTAGAAAGCATGTCTGACATTTTTCTTGCAAGGAGCGGAATTAGTTGATGAATATCAAAAGACTTCTAATAATGCCTTGCATAAGTATGTGATCTTTTAATGAATATTACTCTCTCTTCCTCCTGTCAGATAATGCCTGGGGTAGAGACTTGTCATATTTGTTTTGTATTTGTTGATGGTATGTCACTTCTGAGTGCCAATGGCAGTCATTAATCTTTGCATATATTGAAAACTAACTCCAGTCATTAGTGTGTCAGTTAGGCCGAACATGCATAACACTGCACTGCATTTCCAGTGGAATATTTAGATTGCAGGTTATACATGAAGTATGAAAAGAAATCTAATGGTATGAACTACTAAAAATAACATTCTTTTCCTATAAGTAACTATTTAGGATATATATATGTATATTTGAATGACCATAAAAATATCTAGCAAATTGCTATTAATCGAAGCTAAATAGGATAAGATTTCTTATCAACAAATAAGCAAGAAGCAAAGATATATACCTCTCATAAAATTCATAACAGAACTAAAAACTTAAACTTTGACTCACTCTATGCCATGAGAAGACATTGAAAGGATGCCATGGAAATTATAACTATTCTTCACATCCTGGAAAAAGCTCAACACAACTTGAGAAGAATTACCACACATAAAATATGTTCAGTGAAGCAGTTAATATTCAATGCCCCAAAATTAGTGACATAAGGATGACAAAAAATATACATTACATTTAATAAAAGAGTCAACAGAAGGACATTAAGCAATTATCCTAATTTAGAACTTATCAGACAGGGATCAATAACCATGATAAATTGTTAAAAGATCTACTGGGGAAATGGACAGCACTGCCAAGAAAATAAAAAGACAATCTACATATTTTCAATATGCATATCATTTAAGAATCTTGTATCTTATTATATAAAGAACACAAACAAATCCATATAAAAATAGTTGGCATAGATCTTATAAAAATACATAGCAAGAAGCGTATCAAATAATCATATAATGCTCAAGTCAACAATGCTGTAAGATAAATGCCAATTTAAAGCAAATGAAAACAGTTATAAGCTAACCAGAAAGGCTAAAATTTAAAGCAAATAATACCAGGTTTTGGCGAGAATCTTTCTTATATTGTCAGTGGAATGTTAACTTTTTATACACTTTGGAACATTGTTTAATATTATCTAGTAAACATACAGAAATTTACTCATTGACTCAGTAATTCTATTTCCAGTTATTTACTCAAGAAAAGTAGAAATTTTTCTTCACCAAAACTTGCAGAAAAATGTTCAAGAGAATGTGATGTGTTTGTACAATGTGGTATTAGGCAGAGATAAAAAAATAAATAAGCTGCTGCTACAAAATAAGCCAAACACAAATGGTCACAAAATCTACAGTTCCATTTACCTTAATTCCAAAGAAACAACAAACTAGTTGAGAGTGACTGAGATAAGAAAAAAAATTGCTAGTCAGACTGGTTAGCAAAAATTGGTAATCAAGGAGCCCAAGGGGGCGTTCTGCTGTGATTGTAAATATTCTCCACTTTATTACATAGGCATAAATGATAGTCAAGACATACTAAATGCTTGAAATTTTTATTCTGCTTAAGTAGGACTTACGTTAGATTTCTGTTGAGTAAGACTCTATTATTTCTACATTTTTTAGCTGCACTTCAATTAAATTAATAAATCATTATCTATTGAAAATTAGGAAGATATTCTTCTATAGTAACTTAAAATTCTTTACAGTTTTTCTCTCAAGTTTAAATCTTTAATATCTCTGGAATTGACACAATTTTATTTTCAAACTATAGGTAACTACTTGTCCAAATAATATTTATCAAAGGATTTTACAGTGACACCTCTTTCATGTACGGTGTTTATGTGTCGGGATTTACTTCTGGTTTCTCCTTTATGTATGTACCACTCTTTGGCTTTATTTTTATACCATTTGCAAACTGTCTTAATTACTATCACTTTATAATGGTTCTTGATATCTTATAAAACTCTAAGTGGACAATTAGTGCTCTTTCTCTAATCACTTATTTCACCCAGCTCACATAATAGCTATTTCTAAGCATTATGGTATATTCTTAAAGCCCTTGCCCCGGCCACTTTCCCCACTACACTCAGCAGAATATCTTGAGTCCTACTTAATAGAGAACATAATGGCTTCCAGGCCTTCCACCTACAAACTTATCAGCATCATCAATCATCCTTATAGCTTTCCTTCCAGTTTTAGTAGAGCAGATGTTACTGCTGTGGAATGGCAATAACTGCAGTTGTCGTCTGAATCCCATCTCCTCCTATTTTGTCAGGATCCTTATACCACCAATTTCTCTCTTTTCACATATTACCTTTTATTAAAAACATTTTTCCTCACTTTTGGGAAAAAATAGTGATTATTTTTATTTTTTACAATAATACATTTTAAGAATGAAAATAAATAATATAAATTTTAAAACATTTTGATGTTTATCATTTTGCTGTATGTGTCTCACAGAGTTCATACTATACTCTAAATAATCTTATACCTATAGTGTTTATGAGTATAGCTCATGAGCATGTCTCATGTTATCAAACATTCTTTAAATATGGAGTACCTTCTATAGAGAATTGTATCATTGGAACATGCATATATCCCCTTTGTTTTGCAACATTTTGAAACTAATGCAAGTGCTTATGTTTTGTTTTAAATGGAAACAAATAAGGAAAATGAAAAGCACTCAACATACAGAGTTAAGTATCTTGTGGATTTATGTACATATATGTTTATATAACATATATGTTCCTATCAACATAAATAGAGGATTAAATGCTCTATTTTCAACATGTATGTTTTAAATTATTCTTGATCATTTTGTATGTTAACATAAATATAATGACTAGTATTTCCTATATCCCCAAACTATACCATACTGTATTGACGACTCTCCTGTTTTTAATCTCCTGTTCTCTGTTATGTCCATTCTTCCTCTGACTCATTTCCTCTTTTCCCACTGCTAATGTTTCAGAAAATTCTAATTTTAAATTATATTCTTAACGGATGTACTTCTTCTGAAGTACCAATCGATGATTGTTCAACAATCTCCAAGCCAGCTAAATTTACTGTCTGTGTTCAAACCTAAATGTATTTAATAACTGATTAGAAGCTTACTTATCCCACAAAAATCAACATTTCTAAACAACAGTTTTCACTAAACCTGATGCAATACTTACTTACTCAAGTCTGTTCTTCTTCTGAATATATTCTTCCTTTGTTAAATGTCAGTCCTATTGATCTAGTTGCATAAACCAGAGATGGTAGTCATCCTTGAGTCTATTTATTCTTATAGCCAGTCAAGAGTAAAGTATAACAGACTTTACTTCCTTAGTGCCATTCAAATCTATCACCTCTGAAACTTCCTCACTATTACTGTCTTATTGCCCGTATTGTTTACTTATCTTTAAATTTAATTATTAAATGAACATTTTAATTTCCCTCTCTGAAGCCATCCAGATTCCCCGAATCTAATATTTCAAGCTATACACTACTATTAGTGTGGTCTTTCTAAAATGTATAATAATTCTGTCACATCTATGCATAGAATTGTTTCCTCAAACAATTTTGCTTCAAAATGAAAAGTTGATTTTTAAAAAATTCACATAAAAACTCTGTCACAGTAACAATTCAAAGATATCCTCTTAAGATCTTGTTTTTTTAACTAAACACTAATTAGCACCACTTCATCTAGCCCACTTCAAGTAGCATTTGCTGGGGAGCGACTAGATTACCATTCAACAGCCCTTAAAATAGAGAAATTATCCTGGCTTATTATGGTGAGCCCAATGTAATCACACACACCCTTAAAAATGAAGAGGAAATCAGAGGAGAGCTATAGATGAAGAGTCAGTCATAGAGATTTGGTAGCAGAGAAAGTCTTTGAGCAGAGAGACTCAAAGCATGAAAGGAACTCAATCATCCCTTGCTGAAGGAAGATTCATGGAAAGTGGGAGAAGGAATGCCGCAACAATATAGAAAAACAAAACAAAACAAAACAAAAAAAACTGGAAAGAAATAGGACCTCAGTCCTACAACCACAATAAACTGGATTCTGCCAAGAAGCCAGTATGAACTTAGAAGCAGATTCCTCCCAGAGTTTCTTGATAAGCGCCCAGACGACTAAAACCTTAGTGATGGCCTTATGAAACCCAGAAGAGAGAAGCCAATCAAGCCAATTCAGACTTCTGACCTACTGAACTGTGAGATAATAAATTTGTGTTGTTTACACTGTGAAATTTGGGATAATTTTTTACAGCAGCAATAGAAAACTGATGAACCTTAATAATCCTACTCCACTCTCTTGACCTTTATCCCTGATCACTGCCCCTTTCCCACTTTATCTTGAAGTATCCAGAAATACATGTTTTTATATTATCAGGCCCTCTGCTGTCTCAAGGTGCATGTATTCATGCTAGCTTGTTGTGTAAATGTTTTTACCTTGCCTGGCTAATTTCTATTTACTCTTCACAATTCATCATAGCTATCATATCTTCTGGAAACCCACCTGAACTACCACGTCTCTGTTGGGAGCTCTACTTATGTTACCCCATACACTTTGATTTACTTCCATCAAAGCAGGTAAGATATCCTCTGGTAATTACCAATGTGTCTGTCTTCTCATCTTCAAATATAAGCTCTTTGAAGACAATGACTGTAAATTACATCTATGAATTGCCTGAGTTTAGCACAAAGCACAGCATTTGTGCACAATAAACATCTATTGAGTGAATACCAGAATGATAGGTTTGCATTTTGTAATGAATTTTTAGAAACAATTTATGATTGTCAAGTGTACCAATGAAAGATCATTCTCCTTCTAGTAAAATTATTTTGCCAATAAAGATGAACTTAAAGAGATGTTACTGCATTGTATATTTTTTTTTAACTGGTAAAACTAATATCTGTATTTGTCACTGATAATGATTTTGCTCTTTAATTAAAGGACATATTATTTACTTAAAATATGTTCTTGTTTGAGCAAATCTTAACTAATTTTCCATATCTGTGTGCCTTTGTACCAGGAAGATAAATGCTTATGCATCTTTTTTTTTAATTTTTCTTTCCAGAGTGGGATGATTAGTTGCATCCCTCTTTAGGGGAAATATTAGAAAATTATTACCTACTTTGATTTTTCTCTACATCCTAATTTTTTCTTCCATAATTCAAAGAGTGCTTATGTGGGGTGACCCTGAAACACATTGGCATCTTGGGTTCAGACTCTTTCTGCATTGAATTCATAGGGGCCTGCTTTCTGAAATCAACATTTGTTATTATTCCCACTATTGCTATCAGTGAGACTGACTTCTTCATACTATGGGAAAAGCTTGGATTTTCCTAACTCTCCTCTTTGTGACAGGTTTAGTAGTAGAACTTAGTACTAGAAGTTTATCAAGAGTTAGGGAGTAGTAGGAAGCCCATGTTGGCCTTGGGACAAAACATGCAGCTCATATGACTCTGCAATTTGCCCTACACAAAAATATACTGCCTAGGGGCCACTGAGCACTGAAATACACTCTACTCTTGACTTTTCAAATTCTGTGCCATATAGGATAAAGGCCAGTGGGATGCCTTATGCTCTTTCATACAAAGATAGAACATGTGCATCTCTGTGTTTAATCCCCTATTCTGGCCTCCTTTGTCTATATTCATTTGGTTCAGAACTCATCATTAAGAGATCTCATTAATTAGCTAATTTAAAATCCCACACCAGAAAATAAAGCCAAGGGAAACTTAATTTTCAGCACCATGTCATTATTCTAGAGATAATGATTCTATATAAAACAATTTTGTCACAGTCTATGAACATCTTTTCATGTGCTCCATCATAGTCATGCATTTTTTTGGTCATAATACTCAGTGGTTAAATAGTTTATAGTATCTCTGCCAGTCATGTGCATATGCTAAATATATGCACATATATATGGATACGTAAACTCATAGGGTACTATTTTTAATATTATGGATTCCTAAAAGAAAGACCATAATTTATTGTTTTATAAAAAATGTTTGCTTCTTACAAAGGCAATATCAGCTTAATGATTTATTGCTGTATTTGAACTGTATTTTTATTTTTGCATGAGGAAGAGTAAAACCTTGCAAATTAACCTGATTAATGATGATAACTTTAAGTTTATAGTAAAGTTGCATTATACTGAAATGTTCAAGTTTTGGGGTGTTTCTTTTACTCATCAGTCTTTTAAAGTATTCAATTCCCTTTACAAAATGTTGTTTGGATAAAGGAAACGGTTAAGCGAGGTTGAATGCCAGATGTTTAATTAGTACCACTTCACCTAGCCCACTTCAAGTAGCATAATGCTCTCACAGAGGAAGGGATTTTCTCCCAGTATTTCATTTAAAGTATACAGTAAATACTTATACATGATTTAATGACTCTATGCTGCAAATCAGTTAATACATAAAATGAACAGAAAAAGAATATTATTTCCAAGTTGGTTTTACAAAATCATGGCAGGTCTTGAAAACAAGATTGGGATATTGTAGAATAAATAAATCTCAGTGTAAATAGAACCACATTCACATATTTGCCTACAAAACTGGTTACTTATCTTTATTCTACATATAAGGTCCAAATTTAATTTACCTGCCTTGACAAAACAAATGTACAGTAATTTTTCAAGTAAGCTCTTTTATACTGCCTCATTCCAAACTCGAAGTCCTCAGCTTGTTAGGTCATTTGGAATGATTAAGCCTCAATTTTCTAATGTATAAAATCAGCATAATACTAAAGATTTACTGCCTATGGTGTTGAAAAAATAACAGATAATCCATTCAAAATGTTTAGCCTAGACTTAGGTAGATTGAAAGTGTCCAATAAATTTAAAATACCATTGTTATGATTATTTCTGTAAATATTAATTAGATATTACTATTCATTTTATTTTGAATACCCCTACTTCCTGCTAAAAAATAAAATGTGTAAGAAACACTAGAACGATGGTCCATGTTTTTTTCTACCATTGTCAGTGATAATTGATACATTTATAATTTATTTAATTATTCTTAAAAAATGAAAAATTTCCCTTTATTTAGACTACATTTTAAAGAGATTATTAAATGCTTCTAGAGTGTCTATATTAGCATTGTTTTAAATTACATATTAAAAACAGATTAGGCCTGGTGAAGTGGCTCACGCCTGTAATCTCAGCACTTTGGGAGGCGAGGCAGGTGTATCATCTGAGGTCAGAAGTTTCAGACCAGACTGGCCAACATGGCGAAACCCCGTCTCTAATAAAAGTACCCAAATTAGCTGGGCGTGGTTGTGGGCACCTGTAATGCCAGCTACTCAGGAGGCTGAGGCAGGAGAATAACTTAAACCCAGGAGGCGGACGTTGCAGTGAGCTGAGATCACACCACTGCACTCCAGCCTGGGCAACAAGAGCTAGACTGTCCC
>NW_012101798.1:3137254-3139177 GCF_000951045.1 Mandrillus leucophaeus
TTATATATATATACTTTTGGGGCTTAATTTAAATTATTAAGATGTTGGTATTTAATATACGAATATTTTTGTGGCAAATCTGTCATTGTAAATTTTGGCATATCAATTACATCTCTAACATTGCAAATTCAAGCATGTAAAGGAAAACCAAAAATTAGAACTTATGAGGGATTGTTGTGAAAAGCACACACTGACATAGGAGGAGAAGGAACAAGATGTCGGAAGAGAAAATTCCCCCATTGTGCCCCCCACCCCCTGCCTGCAAGGACGACAAGTTAACAATGATCTACACAGAAAAACACCTTCATAAGAACCAAAACTCAGGTGAACACTCACAGTACCATTTTAACTTCATATTTCTGAGACACAGAAGAGATAGAAAAAAATATTCAGAACCGCTAACGCCATTCCTTGCCTGCCCTCAACAGCCGCAATGTGGTCCGGAAGGCTTCTCTGGAAACCAGGAGAGAAAGAACACAGCAATTGTCAGGAAATAAACTAAGGGCTATTCTGTTAGAGAAGAAAGGAAAAACAGACCAAACTCAGCTGAGGCTCACTGACAGGGAACATTTAAACCAGTCCTGGCTAGAAGAAAACCACAGATACCAGTGGTCTGAACTTGAGTGCCCACAAACCTTGTCACTGAGGGTCAAAGTGCTCTTGACACCAAAAAATGGAAAAAATATTCTATGTTAATGGATTGGAAGGATCAATGTTGTTAAAATTTCCATACTACCCAAAGCAATCTACATATTCAATGCAATTCATATCAAAATACCAATGACATTCTTCACAGAAACAGAAAAAAAAAAATCTTGAAATGTAATGGAACCACAGAAGTCCCAGGATAGCCAAAGCTATCCTACACAAGAAGAACAAAACTGGAGGAATAATATTACCTGACTTCAAATTATACTGTAGAGCTATAGTAACCAAAACAGCCAGGCAATGGCGTAAAAGCAGACATATAGACAAATGGAACAGAATAGAGAACCTAAAAACAAATGTATACCCCTACAGTGACCTCATTTTTGACAAAGGTTTCAAGAAGATAAACTAGAGAAAAGACAGTCTCTTCTTTAAACTGTGCTGGGAAAACTGGACATCTACATGCCAAAATATGAAACTAGACTTTTATCTCTTGCCATATGCAAAAATAAAATTAAAATGGATTAAAGACTCAAATCTAAAACCTCAAACTATGAAAAAACTACATGAAAACATTGAGGAAAGTTTCCAGGATGCTGATCTGAGCAAAGACTTTTTGAACGATACCCTGCAAGCACAGGTAACCAAAGCAAAAATGGACAAATGGAATCACATTAAGTTAAAAAGATTCCACATTGCAAAGGATACAATCAACGAAATGAAAAGACAACCCACAGAAAGGCAGAAAATATTTTCAAACTACCCCTTTGACAAGGGATAAATAACCAGAATATATAAGGAGCTCAAAAGAAGCAGTAGGAAAAAGAATCTAATAACCCAATTTAAAAAATGGGCAAAATATTGGAGTAGACATTTCTCAAAAGAAGACATATAAATGTCAAACAGGCATAGGAAAAGGTGCTTAATATCACTGATCATTAGAGAAATGCAATTCAAAACTACAATGAGATATTTCACCATAGTTAAAATGGCTTTTATTCAAAAGACAGACAATAACAAATGCTAGAGAGAATTTGGAGAAAAGGAAACCCTTGTACACTATTGGTGGGAATTTAAGTTAGTACCACCACTATGGAGAACGGTTTGGAGGTTCCTCAAAAAGCTAAACAGTGATCTACTGCATGATCCAGCAATCCCACTGCTGGGTATACACCCAAAATAAAAGAAATTACCATATGGAAATTGTATCTGTGCTCTTAATGTTTGTTGCAGCACTGTTTACGACAGTTAAGACTTGAAAGCAACCTAAGTGTC
>NW_012101798.1:3139227-3149834 GCF_000951045.1 Mandrillus leucophaeus
AGACTCAAATCTAAAACCTCAAACTATGAAAAAACTACATGAAAACATTGAGGAAAGTTTCCAGGATGCTGATCTGAGCAAAGACTTTTTGAACGATACCCTGCAAGCACAGGTAACCAAAGCAAAAATGGACAAATGGAATCACATTAAGTTAAAAAGATTCCACACAGCAAAGGATACAATCAACGAAATGAAAAGACAACCCACAGAAAGGCAGAAAATATTTTCAAACTACCCCTTTGACAAGGGATAAATAACCAGAATATATAAGGAGCTCAAAAGAAGCAGTAGGAAAAAGAATCTAATAACCCAATTTAAAAAATAGGCAAAATATTGGAGTAGACATTTCTCAAAAGAAGACATATAAATGTCAAACAGGCATAGGAAAAGGTGCTTAATATCACTGATCATTAGAGAAATGCAATTCAAAACTACAATGAGATATTTCACCATAGTTAAAATGGCTTTTATTCAAAAGACAGACAATAACAAATGCTAGAGAGAATTTGGAGAAAAGGAAACCCTTGTACACTATTGGTGGGAATTTAAGTTAGTACCACCACTATGGAGAACGGTTTGGAGGTTCCTCAAAAAGCTAAACAGTGATCTACTGCATGATCCAGCAATCCCACTGCTGGGTATACACCCAAAATAAAAGAAATTACCATATGGAAATTGTATCTGTGCTCTTAATGTTTATTGCAGCACTGTTTACGACAGTTAAGACTTGAAAGCAACCTAAGTGTCCACCAACAGAAGAATGGATAAAGAAAATGTAGTACCCATACACACAGTGGGGTACTATTCAGCCATTTAAAAAATGAGATCCGGTCATTTGCAACAATATGAATGGAAGTGGAGATCATTATGTTAAGTGAAATAAGCCAGAAAGAGAAAGACCAACATTATGTATTCTCCCTTATTTGTGGGATCTAAGAATTAAAACAATTGAACTCATCAACATAGAGAGTAGAAGGATGGATACCAGAGGCTGAGAAGGCTGGTAAAGGACTGGTGGAGAGGTGGGGATGGTTAATGTGTTTTAAAAAAATAGAACAAATAAGACCTAGTATTTTTTTAGCACAGTAGGATAACTATAGTCAATAATAACCTAACTGTACATTTTAGAATAATATAATTAGATTGTTTGTAACTAAAAAGATAAATGCTCGAGGGATGGATACTCTATTCTCCATAATTAGCTTATTTCACATTGCATGACTATCAAAACATCTTATGTACTGTATAATATACACACCTACTATGTAATCACAACCATTTTAAAAATAATAAAAGAATGAAAAACGAACACTATAACATAACTATCATGTTAAGAATTTTAAGTACAGAGTAATTTAAGATTTTTAAGATAATTATTTGGAAATTGTGTGATAATTAATAACTGCAAAGTTGTCATTATGCCCCATCTTCCACAATATTCATAACTTTAATCCAAAGCTGAAATTGTAATTAAAGAAACGGTAATGAGGTTTGTAAACTTGATGATAGTTTTTCTTTTACTGAAAAGCACAGTGTAAGAATCTACCTATGCTTCTAAAGAGCATTTAATATTTTCTAAGTACATTAAAAGGAGCAATATATTTTCATTATTTTTGTGTAAAAAGGAAAAAAATATTTAATCTTCAATGCTCATTGTTTTCTAGTTTAGAAAAAAATTAAAAATATTTCAAGTTACATAAACTGTAAATATATCATTATAATTTTTTAGAAATTTAAATATGATTTTCATTCACATGTAATATAGTACAGAGTCATATGCATACAGTGGAGGAACTTTGAGAGGAGGCCAAATTTTGAAAATTACTGTATTACAAATAAATCTGTTTCAGGGGAAAATGTCAGAATTAATTTGTATACTGTAAAATTATGTGTTATCAATATTGGCAGATTTCTCAAGTAATTACATTCTAGTTTAAGAGAGGGAATGAAGTGGATAGGAATAGGACCAGGACAACAGATGAGTGTAATTACATTCCTGAGGATATTTGTAACATACTAAATTAGGGAGTCCTGTACATTAGGAGTTCTATTCTCCAAAAACAGAAGGCTTCTACAAAAAAAAAAAAAAAGCAAGACATATATCTAATTATAATATCAACTGACCTTATAGTTTATATCTTATGAATAAAATTTGCATGTCTTTCTATTTATATTTAATGTTATTGCTATAATATTTAATATTGCAATGCATTCTGTTTTTATAATCATCTAGAAAAAACTGTAGTTTTGGAAATAACAATTTTCTGAATTGTAAATGCAACATTTTTACAGGAATTGACATTTTCTAATTGCTTTAATTTGCTAAATTAATGTTATTTTGCTTGTAATCTAGTTTTAGGTAACTTTCAATTAATTTGAAATAAATTTTCAAAAGTAACTTACATATCCAGAAGCTAGAAGCATAAAGATCATTTGAATTATTCATCTGTGTAGTTTTAATGCTTATTTTCCCTCAAGCTTTTTTTTTTACTCCAGAAAGGAACATGTAATTTTCTTGTAAGATACATCTCAATGTCTTTGTAATAGATTTTTAATATTTAGCCTTAATTTCATTTCCTATAAGTACTTGAAAAACCAAACAAGTATATTGTAACAGAACAGAGAAATGAGCATTACATGATATGTCTCATGGATAGCACACAACTAAAGTGAAACAATACATAGTACAAATTGTATTTCATGGACTAGTAGAAAGTGGTGTTGGTGTGTTGATCCACTATTTTGTAGTTTGAAGTAAAATTTTTAAATTTGTTTTATCAAAATATTCGGAATTCTATCCTAACTTGTTAGGATTTCCAGAGACTTTAAAAATGCCAGAAAATGTAGAAAATAAACAATAAATGCCTCTTTCCAGATATCTCAGAATTCCTGAATAAAAATACAATATTATCTTTATTTTCTGAATTTTATTTTTTTCTATGTCTCTACTTAATGTCTCTAGATTATTGTTAAACCTTAGACATAGATCTATAAAATGTTTTGTTTTGTTTTTTGTTTTGGTTTTTTTTGTTGTTGTTTTTTGTTTTTTTTTTTGTTTTAGTTCACAGCAATAAACTATTCTGTAGAGGATTTCTGCTGAAATTTAACATCAGCTGGCCATGAATTCCAGCAAATATGTGCATAGCATTTACATGTCAAGCAATTTTGTCCGAAGTGCTCCATAAAATTCAAGATAAATTTTATTTGTATCTTCAACTTGCAGATAAGGAAATTCAAGCAAAGAGAAATTAGATGACTTAGAAATTAGAAACTAGTTTCAAACTCAGGCAATCTAATGCACGGTTTTCAACTTCACCGTATGCTGCTTCTTTAATTCTCACTCTTTCCTATACAAGAAGAGAAAGAAGTGAATCTAGATTTTGTGGAGGCCTGATGATGACAAAATTTGGCCGGTAGGTGTGAGGGTGTGGTTCATTTTAATAATAGAAATGTAAAATTACACATATTAAATTAATCATGAAATAAACAGTGAAAATTAGAAAAGAAAATCACTAAAATATATTAAAGACAAAAATACCAAAACAAAATTCAGAAGAATACAGTCAATTAACTAACCGCTTGACATATACTTGCCTAGAATATTTTACTTTCTGTTTTTAATCACCTCTTTTATGTAGACTACAGAAAAATAATCTAGTACTGCTATTGACATTCTTGATAGAAAGAAACTTTTTGTTGACAATTTATATTCATAAAATACACAACTTCACACATTTATATTTTGTAGTACTACAGCGTTTTACCTTTTGAATAAAGAAAATACGATAAATTTAATATTGCACTATTGTTTTCTCACTTTCTCCAGTGCAGTTATAAGCAAGCAACAAACTCCATTATACTCCTTATTTTAAATGAAACATTCTGTGTTCACAAATATTGGTCATCTAAACCTTGCCTTCTATGGATACTTCTAATAACTACAAGTATAAAAAGTGATAAATTTAGTAACATGTTTTTTCAGTGTGTTACTATGAAAAACAAGTGTTTTATTTCCTACTGCAAATAGAGCAAATAGTGTCTTTAAATCTAATTAGATTAGCTAATGCATTCCAGAAAAGGAAGTAGGATCTCACTGTAAAATAATGATGAAAAGTATAGCATCTTACACACCTAAACCAGTAACATAGTCATTTATTATCATTATCAGGCATTGTTACTGTACATAATTGTAGACTGTACATAATTGTATATGCTATACTTTTAAGAGACTCACAGCACAGTGGGTTTGTTAACACCAGCATCATCACAAACACATGAGTAATGCCTTGTGTTACGACATTATGAGGTTGCAATGTTAATAGGTAGTGGAAATTTTTAGCTCCATTATAATCTTATGGGATCACTCTTGTATATGTGGTTTGTCATTGACCAAAATATTGCTATGTGGTGCATAATTATATATGTATACATGTATTTACTTATTGTATTTACTCTTATATGGAAATTATTTGTATTTTCTTTCCTCTGAACGTTTGCTTGTACTAGCATTATTGTTGAATAATTTCCTCTCTCTTCTCTTTTATTTGTTCAAATTCCATGCATTTTTCAACACCAAGTTTCAATACCAGAGTCAAAGTAAACTCTCATTTTCCATTTTGAAATTCTTTATATTTGTCTTGTTCAATTGTATACAATTTGATGACTATATTAGAATTTAGAATACTTCTATAATTGCTTAATCTAAATATTTTCACCTATTATTGTTGGTTACATTCTACTGGCATTCATTTATTATTCAAAATATTTGTACTCCTCTCCAGTCTCCATGGAGGGAATGTACCATAATGCGTCTCCACTTTTTGACTTAACCACATGAGTTGATATGGATAATATGATCATATGTTATCAGATATGATAGTAGATGTGTGTGTGCAGTTAGTGTGTCCCTTAAGTCTCTACCAATGCAGAGAAGAATTTCCTCAGGCAGCTCTTTTCTCTCGAATATGAGCCCCAGAATAAAATTCACAGAAAATCAGAACACGAGTTGCAGCAAAAAGTAGGCCAGAGCTAATTCACAACTGACACCAAAATACTTGAGAAAGAAAATTAATTGTTTGCTACAACTGAGATTTGGTGAGTGTTCATTAATCAACAGCTAATAAATATAATTTATTTTGCCAAGTAAATAAACAGCCTTGGTATAATAAATTACATAGAGAAAAATAAATCAACAATAAGGGATAAGAATGAATATAGTAAGACAAAATTGAAACTTTAAAGGGTATCAGGGATGGCCTCACTGTGATGATAATATTGAAATTATTGAGAAAGGGAGCCATACACATATCTATGGGGAAATAATTCTGATCCAAGAGATCAACAAGTGCAAAGGTCCTGAAACTATAACATGGCAGCCACATTTAAGGAACAGCAAAGAAGGAAATAGGGCAGGGAGGCAGGCTACAAAGACCTCAGATTTACTCTGAATTACATGAAAATCTTTAGAGGGTTTTAAATATATATATTTGTGAAATAAAATATCAGATTTTCCTTTTAAAAGAACTACTTTGTCTGCTATGTTGATAATTCACTGAAGGGTAGAAATCTAGGATTGGGCCTAAACAATCAGCCTGATTAGGAAGGTATTGAAATAACTCAGAAGAGAGTTAAGGATAGCTTAAACCAGTATAGTGGTGGTGTTTGGGGTGAAAAATCTTACTTTTTGGGCATTTAAAAATCTACAGCCAGGAATATTTGTTGATGAATTGTTATATCAAGTATAAGAAAATTGGAAGGGTCAATATTTATTTCAAGTTGACCAGAAAAATTGGAAAGAAAAGTTGCACCTAGTAAGATAGGAAAGACAATGTAGGTAGCAGACACAGTAGAAGACACTAAAAGCTTAGTATAAGATTAAAGGGATAGGTATGTGGTAGGATATTGAATGGAGTATTTTCCAGATGTCTTAACAAAAAGCACTAGAGTTACCACCATAAACTCAGCAATAGAGCTTGAGGGAGAAGCCTAAAGCAGAGAAGCAAGAAGGATCTGTGGCACCTGTGCCTTGGAAAAAGACAATGAGAAGCCCTCTGTTGTTCCTGAGTTGTCATGTATGGACATGGATCTTATAAGAGGATTATATAGCTGGATGCTCAAGGGTCTGCTGCGTCAGGAAGAGTGAGTCAGAGATAATCTGTAGTGGACCACTGCTGGAGCTATATTGAGACAGATTTGCTCCTCTGTAGAAGTCCTTAGAGAAATTTGGAACTAGGGTAAACCTCAACATGGTTCTAAAATTCATGAACATTGTGACCTGAAGCCATAGTAGAAGATATAAACAAAGCAAACTAGATGAAAACATAGACCCTTTCTTGCCAAAACAAGATAAACAGACTGCAAGTGAAATTAACCATCTCTGCAATTGCTCCTCTCAGCCTCAATCTCTCAATCCCAGAATGGCAAAATCTTCAAAACAGAGATGTATCTCAGAATCAGACCACAATACTCTCACCTTTTTCATCCAAGGTGCTGAAGTAGGAGGGAGAGAAATAAGAGTGGATAGAGAGCAGTAGTAGTTTCTGCGATCCTGAATAACGTTTTTCTAATAATTTCCCTTTGTTTTCTTCTTTTCTGTAATGTAGCTGTAAGAATAAACTTCAAATTTATGTTTCTTAACCTTTAAAAGGGTATATTGAGTAATAAGTTGAGTGATTTTCTAAAATATTAATGTAAGATGTATATTTAATAAGAAATGCCCTCAAATCTGATTTTATACAAATTCTGGTTGACACAGGAAAAAAAAAAGTTCAATCCTGATTGAAAGAAAATATTTATTTCAGATAATTCACATTACAGTGAATGAGAAATCAATACATAGCATAAAGCAGTTAACAACAGCCTTTGAAAGCATGTTAGGTGGTTCTTCATGTATCTAAGTTAATAACTTTAAAAAGAAAAGCATGCACAGATTTTAGATAATTTTAAATTGTCAGTGTATGAAAATAGAAAAAGTGAATAAGAACTACTATTTGATAGCATAGCAGTGACAATAGTAAAAATAATTTAATTGTACATTTTAAAATAACTAAAATAGTATAATTGGATTATTTGTAACACAAAGAATAAATGCTTGAGGAGATAGAGCCCCAGTCTCCATGATGTGATTATTATGCATTGCATACCTGTATCGAACGTCTCATGTACTCCACACATTTACACACCTATTATGTACCCACAAAAATTAAAAAATAATAAAAATATTAAAAATTAATTGTCAAAGCACACCTGATGTTTTTGGCTTGGTGTCATATTTCATTGTAAAAAGTACATTTTGTTTTCATGTTCTCAATAGCTTTTTCTTCTGTTCCTTTATTCTAAGATTTATCTTTTTTCTACATTCTCACAGTCTTTTGTTTTCTTTAGACTGCTTTCATAAACCATTAACTGTTAGATGTCATGTCCCATGTTTAACTCTTACTCATGTCCCAAAACCATGAAAAATATTTATTATCATTGTTCCAAGAAAACTGCAATCTCTATATCAGACAAAAATCTGAAATTTTAGAGAAAATATATGAAATAAAAACAATAAAACAATTCAAAAAGTTTTGGAGAGAAATTTGGAACTAGGGTAAACCTCAACATGGTTCTAAAATTCATGAACATTGTGACCTGAAGCCATAGTAGAAGATATAAACAAAGCAAACTAGATGAAAACATAGACCCTTTCTTGCCAAAACAAGATAAACAGACTGCAAGTGAAATTAACCATCTCTGCAATTGCTCCTCTCAGCCTCAATCTCTCAATCCCAGAATGGCAAAATCTTCAAAACAGAGATGTATCTCAGAATCAGACCACAATACTCTCACCTTTTTCATCCAAGGTGCTGAAGTAGGAGGGAGAGAAATAAGAGTGGACAGAGAGCAGTAGTAGTTTCTGCGATCCTGAATAACGTTTTTCTAATAATTTCCCTTTGTTTTCTTCTTTTCTGTAATGTAGCTGTAAGAATAAACTTCAAATTTATGTTTCTTAACCTTTAAAAGGGTATATTGAGTAATAAGTTGAGTGATTTTCTAAAATATTAATGTAAGATGTATATTTAATAAGAAATGCCCTCAAATCTGATTTTATACAAATTCTGGTTGACACAGGAAAAAAAAAAGTTCAATCCTGATTGAAAGAAAATATTTATTTCAGATAATTCACATTACAGTGAATGAGAAATCAATACATAGCATAAAGCAGTTAACAACAGCCTTTGAAAGCATGTTAGGTGGTTCTTCATGTATCTAAGTTAATAACTTTAAAAAGAAAAGCATGCACAGATTTTAGATAATTTTAAATTGTCAGTGTATGAAAATAGAAAAAGTGAATAAGAACTACTATTTGATAGCATAGCAGTGACAATAGTAAAAATAATTTAATTGTACATTTTAAAATAACTAAAATAGTATAATTGGATTATTTGTAACACAAAGAATAAATGCTTGAGGAGATAGAGCCCCAGTCTCCATGATGTGATTATTATGCATTGCATACCTGTATCGAACGTCTCATGTACTCCACACATTTACACACCTATTATGTACCCACAAAAATTAAAAAATAATAAAAATATTAAAAATTAATTGTCAAAGCACACCTGATGTTTTTGGCTTGGTGTCATATTTCATTGTAAAAAGTACATTTTGTTTTCATGTTCTCAATAGCTTTTTCTTCTGTTCCTTTATTCTAAGATTTATCTTTTTTCTACATTCTCACAGTCTTTTGTTTTCTTTAGACTGCTTTCATAAACCATTAACTGTTAGATGTCATGTCCCATGTTTAACTCTTACTCATGTCCCAAAACCATGAAAAATATTTATTATCATTGTTCCAAGAAAACTGCAATCTCTATATCAGACAAAAATCTGAAATTTTAGAGAAAATATATGAAATAAAAACAATAAAACAATTCAAAAAGTTTTGGCCTTGAAAACTTTGTTTATTTCTTTATTATATTGGATTCACTCTATGATATCATATAATTTTAACTATCAATATGGCTTATCAATTTTTAGAAGGTTGAAAAGACCTTATCTCCATCCGTTTGAAATACTCAGCACATTAGTTTCACATTCTATTTTCTTGCTAGACTTTCTTGTCATACCAATTTAGTTAATAAAATTATCCTTAAATATTTATAAACAAACGGACAGGATATACCTAGAACAACCATTGCTCAACACACCTAAAGACAGCTTTCAAGAAATATTATGCTATAAAATGACACTGAAGAACAAAGCATTCACTCTATGGGAAGTAAGAAATACCTCTCCCTTTATAAGCCTAAGGCCAACAAATACTCAGACATGTTCAATTCGTTTGGAAGAATCTGGAGACATCTAGATGCCCAGATAACTGTTTTGAAGTTGAAGCCAAATAGCTGTATGTTTCAAAAATTCTGAACAGTGGTGAGATTGCACTTCAAATAGCACCGAAATGGGGAAAAATGTAGAAAGAAATCAATAAAACCTTATTCAAACATAATTTGTTGGGTGTAGTTAAATAAGCTTTTTTTCCCCTTGGATCAGTTTCAGTGATTGCATTTTAATGGTGGTTCTGTTCCAGAACTAAAGATGACCCTTCCCAAGGTATAACTTTTCATGCCAGGTTTTGAACTGGTAGCTGTTACGCTCACAAATTAACTGAAACTATTGCCAAGTCTGGCTGAAAAGAAACATTATGTAGCATTGAAGTTATCCGTTTCTGCTTTCCCTGTGTTCAGAAATAGCTAGTAAAGCTGTGCAACATGCTGCATTGGCCAAACCGTTTATGAGCCAGTCTGAATGATGCCAAAAGCTTTTGTCTTTGTTTTGTTTTTCCATATCTTCTCTGTGGTAGCTCTGAAAAGTAGTAAGTATTCCCCATTCATCATTAGTTACATATTTAACTAATAGTAGTGCTCCTATGAGGTGTTAAGCACTAGGGCAACTTATTAGTTATAGTCCAATCAGAAAACAGAAACCTTTCAGTAATTTGGACAGATAAAATTTAGTAGAAACAACCATAAACTTTAGCAGGGAATGAGAGTAGTAATGAATTTACTAGTAAGAAATCAAAAGCAACGTCAAGGATATAGGAATGGCAGATTTAAAAACCATCCACTAAACTAGGGGTTAGAGTGAGTGCTCAAAGAAGAGCACCCTCCCAAAGGCCAAGATGCAAACTTTGTTGGAGAAGGCATAGCTATGACTCACTGAAAGCAGAGATGTCACCGTGGTGCTACATCAGTGGAACTTGATGAAAGTTCACACTCGAGGATGCCATGGAAAACAGTTCAAGAGAAGTTACCTTTCCATTGTCAATCTGAGAGAGTTGCTAGTGAAAGCTGATAACCACAGGGTATGTTGACTGCCATTCACAAGAGTCAGAAAGAAGCTGTCCAAATTTGAAGAGCCTGGCAATGGAACAGCCTCCCACACAGTAGAAGCCTTATGCTGGTTTTCCATCTCTTTCTTGTAAACTGCTTCATGATTTTCTAAAGTATGTTATGCCATACATTATTTGTAGCAATCTTTTGTTAGGTATAGGTCCGTGAAGAATATTGTCATGCAAAACATTGGGCAATTAAAAGTTCTCTCATATATATATATATATATATATA
>NW_012101798.1:3150309-3155914 GCF_000951045.1 Mandrillus leucophaeus
TAAGCCGTCAATATGGAGTATACAACCACCTGTTTTCATAAGGGGTAATTCCCAAAACTTTTTCTGAGGTTTTCAGTTTATCATATAGGTACCATGTGCATAAGAATCTGCATAAATGTCCACCCTGACCTATATTTGTTAGTTATGTCTAGAGTAGGGTGGCCCAATGTATTTTGAGTAGGAGATTTGCCAGAATAGAATTACGACCTCCACTCTTTGGCATGTTGCATTTTGAAATAAGGAATATTACTGCTGTTTTTATTTCCTAATATATATGAGACTGTGAAATGAAAACCATTAAATATAACATTCCAATCTTCCAATAAACCTTTTAAATACAATTTCCCATCCTTCCAAGATGTAAACTAATAGTTTCTGCTGCAAACTTCTGACAGTTGTCCCACAGTGTGCTAGGTTCACTAGAGGAATCTTCCATATGGGAATATGAAATAAGCAGGAACTCTTTATAAGTTTCCTATTGCTGCTGTGACAATGTGCCACTAATTTGGTGGCTTAAAAAGATTATTATCTCACAGTTTTAGGGATTAGAAGGCTAATGTGAGACTTTTAGGGCCAAAATCAAGGTGACATCAAAGCTGCATTCCTTCTACAGGCAAAATATGTTTCCAGCTTCTAGCAGTTGCCTGTGTTCCATTGTTTGTGTCCCTTTGCTCCTCCATATTAAAAGCTAGCAGCATATCATCTTCCAATACATCTCTGTCTCTCTTTGTTTCTCTCTCTTTCTTTCTGACTTCTACTTTTGTCATCATGTCTTCTTTCCAACTTTGGCACTCCTGTCTCCCTTTTATAAGGACTCTTGTGCTAAAGCAGTTAATCTGCTATAATCTTCCCATTTCAAGATCTTTAACATCTTTAAAGTCTC
Source organism: Mandrillus leucophaeus (assembly GCF_000951045.1). NCBI lineage: Eukaryota > Metazoa > Chordata > Mammalia > Primates > Cercopithecidae > Mandrillus > Mandrillus leucophaeus. The sequence goes on from NW_012101798.1 coordinate 3,151,193, forward strand.
TTTTGCATTGTAAGGTAATGTATTAGTCAGGGTTCTCTAGAGGGACAGAACTAATAGGATATACATATATTCAAGGGCAGGAAGCATCCAGGACAGGATAAAGCTATAGACTGGGAGACTAAGCCAGTCTGACTTTTTCACATTTTTCTGCCCGCTTTGTATTCTAGCTGCACTGTCAGCTGATTAGATGTGCCTCCCCGCCACCCCAGATTAAGGGTGGTTCTGTCTTTCCCAGCCCACTGACTCAAATGTTCATCTCCTTTGGCAACACCCTCACAGACACAATCAGGATCAGCAATTTGCATCTTTCAATCCAATAAAGTTGACATTTAGGATTAACCATCACAAGCCCACCCCTTGTCAACCTGAATCCATATACATCTACTGAGATCATACATAATCTTCAAATAAAGGCAATAATATAATAATTACACCTAACATATACAACCATCTTTCATACAACCAGAAATGCACTAATCCCAAATCCAAATGCTAGTACATAAAGTTAATACTTAAATGCAGATATGAAGTTAATACATCTTATGTCACATGATAAAGAAAAAGGGAAATAAAATGAAAATATTTTCTTAGTACAAATGTATAAATGAACAAAGATGTTTTTAAGAAAAGGAGGAGGAAATACTCATGACAATTACAGTTGTCCTCAATTCTGCAACTTGTTATATGGTTGTAACTGATACTGATGACTACCTTCTTCTACTACCATTCTGTATTCCCTTTGCCTTCAGCAAGCACCTCAGCAGCTTGTGTATTTTTTTTTTTTCTTTTTTTCCTCATGGAGTGAACTAATCCTTCATTCCTGAAGGGCTATTTGTAATCCTGCCTGACTTGCGCTGTGGAAGTTCCCCATTGACCTTAATCACAGGGCATGGTAATACTAAGAGTTGTCCCAAGGGATCTCCTGTATTCCATGCATAATCTTCCTTACCTCCATTGTAGAGTAGTAGACTGATTTCATCTTGGTAGTCTGGGTCAATAACCCCAGCAAACACTGTAACTCCCTTCTTAGCCTGTTGACTTAAAAGTAGGAGGAGCCCAAAGTGTCCAGGGAGCAATCTTAACTTCCAGTTTAATGGAATCCCTGATGTATCTTCTGGTGGCACCATCCATCCCTCTGGAACTAAGACATCTAGGCCTGCAGAACATAATGTTTCAGGAACAGGAAGCAAAATTTTTGCTAGTAGATCACTAGAAGTGATGGTGAATGGTGCCACTTCCACTTCCACCCATTGATTCCTGGACCCGTGAATCCTGGCTATAGGAGAAATAGTACCAAATATTGAACACTGAATCAAAGCATATATGACGTTCTGGAGGTCTTTGCCCCAGCTCTGCAGAGTATTGCCACCGCTTGCATTGTAACTATGATGTCAAAAGGCCGTTCCACCATTCTATCAATTCAGCTGCTCCAGGATAATGGGGAACATGCTAAAGATCAGTAAATTCCATGAGCACAAGCCCACTACCACACTCCTTTAACCATAAAGTGAGTGCCTTGGTCAGAGGCAACCCTGTGGGAACACCATGATGGTGGATAAGTCATTCTGTGAGTCCACATATGGTAGTCTTGGCAGAAGCTTTGCGTGCAGTGTAGCAAAGCTATATCTGGAGTAAGGGTCTATTCCAGTGAGGACAAACCTCTGCCCTTTCCATGGTAGGAGATGTCCAATATAATCAACCTGCCACCAGGTAGCTGATTGATTACCCGGAGTATTGGTGCCATATTGAGGGCTCAGTGTTTGTTTCTGCTGCTGGCAAATTGAGCACTCAGCAGTGGACATAGCCAGGTCGGCCTTGGTGAATGGGAAGACATATTGCTGAATCCATGTGTAACCTCCATCACTGCCAACCTGGCCACTTTATTTTTGGGTCCATTGGGCAAAGGCAGGGGTGGCTGCAAAAAGAGGCTGAGTCGTGTCCACAATATGGGTCATCCTATCCACTTGATAATTAAAATCCTCCTCTGCTGAGTTTACCCACTGGTGAGTACTAACATGGGATACAAATATCTTGTCAATTTTTGACCACTCAGAGATTTCCATCCACATACCTCTTCCCCAAATTTCTTTGTCATAAATTTTCCAACCATGTTTCTTCCAAGACCATGACCATCCAGCCAAACCATTGGCTACAGCCTATTAACCAGTATGTAATTGTACATCTGGCCTTTTCTATTTCTATGCAAAGTGCACAACCAGGTGCCCTGCTTGAAATTCTGCTCTCCATGAAGGTTTCCCTTCACCGCTGTCCTTCAGGGATGTTCTAGAAAGGGACTGTAGTGCTGCAGCTCTCCACTTCTGGGTGGTGCCTGTATATCGTGCAGAACCATCTGTGAAACAGGCCCTAGTCTTCTCTTCTTCTGTCAACTGGTTATAGGGAACTCTCCATGAGGCAATCACTGCAGACTGGGGGAGAGAAGGCAGGGTGGCAGGAGTGGAGGTCATGGGCATTTGAGCCACTTCCTCATGTATCTTACTTGTGCTTTTGGGACCTGCTCGATCCCAATCACATATATACCACTTCCATTTGATGATGGAATGCTGATGTGCAGGACCCACTTTATGGCTAGAGAGGTCAGAAAGCACACAGCTCATGATAGGCGGTTATGGTTGCTGGTGTCTTGATGACACATAGTCAAATGTTCAGTCTTCACCAAAGCTTAGTAACAGGCCAAGAGCTGTCTCTCCAAAGGAGAGCAGTTGTCTGAAGAAAATGCTGGGCCTTTCTCCAAAATGTTAGAGGGCTTTGCTGTGATTCACCTATGAGATCCTGCCAAAGGCTACAAATAGCATCTCTACCTGCCACTGACATCTCAAGCACCATTGGATCTCCTGGGTCATACGGCCCAAGTGGCAGAGCAGCTTGCACAGCAGCCTGGAACTGTTGCAGAGCCTTCTCCTGTTCGGACCCCACTCAAAACTGGCAGCTTTTAAAGTCACTTGATCATTGGCTGAAGTAACACACCTAAATGAGGAATGTATTGTCTTCAAAATTCAAATAGGCCCACAAGGCATTTTGCCTCTTTCTTGGTTGTAGGAGGGGCTAAATGCAGCAACTTATTCTCCTTAGAAAGGATATCTCCACAGACCCCACACCACCGCACCCATAACGATTTTACTGAGGTAGAAGTTCCATGAATTTTAGTCAGATTCACTTCCCATCCTCTAGCACACAAATATCTCATCAATAACTCCAGCTTATTTGCTAGTTCTTGCTCATTGGATCCAATTAGCATAATGTCATCAGTGTAATTGACCAGTGTGATATTTTGTGGAAGCGAAAACCAATCAAGGGCTCTCTGAATAAGATTATGACACAAAGCCAAAGAGTTTATATTTCACTGAGGTAGTACAGTAAAGGTATTTTGTTGGTCTTGTCAGTTGAAGGCAAATTGCTTCTGGGGGCCTAATGGACAGGAATGGAGAAAAAGATGTTTGCCAAATCGGTGGAGGCATACCCGTTACCAGATTTGTTAATTTGCTCAAGCAATTAAACCACATCTGGTACAGCACCTTCAACTGGAGTCACCACTTGGTTAAACTTACAGTAATCCACTGTCATTCTCCAAGATTAATCTGTCTTCTCTACAGACCAAATAGGAGAGTTGAACAGGGATGTAGTGGGAATTACCACCCCTGCATTTTTCAAGCCTTCAATGGTGGCACCAATCTCCGCAATCCCTCCAGAGATGCAATATTGTTTGTGACTTATGTTTTTCTATGTAGAGGCAGCTTTCATGACTTCCATTTGGCCTTTTCCACCATCATAACCCTCACCCTACCAGTCAAAAAGCCAGTATGGGGGTTCAACAAGCTGATAAGTATGCCTACGCCGATTATGCATTCTGGCACTCGGAAAATTACCAAAGGATGAATCCAGGGACCCGCTAGACTCATTGTAAGTCAGGCCTGAGCTAAAGCTCAGGTTAATTACCTGACCTCCACAAGCCCCTACTTTAACTGGAGGACCACAATGATGTTTGGGTCCCGTGGAATCAACATTATCTCGGAGTCAGTGTGTAGTAGTCCCTGAAATGTCTGATCATCTCCCTTTCCCCAGTGTGCAGTTACCCTGATATTAGGCCAGAGGTCTCCTTGGGGCAGGATGGGAGAAAGATTAACAGCATAAATTGTCAGTAGTGTAGTGGGGTCCTTCCTCAAGGGGTCCCTGCACCCCCTTCATTCAAGGAGTTCTGGTTCATTTGTAAACTGGCTCAAATCTGGAAATTGATTGAGGGGCTGTGCTTCTCTATTTTTATGGTTCAAATTATTCTTTTCTTCATCTCATCTGGAAGTTTTCTGCTTATATAAATTAAGTAGGAATGCAGTAGGCTTCCTATCAATTTTACTTCGAGGAAGACCGTGATTAACTGGCTCCTGCCAGAGTTCTACAAGAGTCAGATTATTCTGATTGCTGCTTTGTCTCTGCTGTCTATTATGGTAGCTACACCCACCTTGCCTTTGATGATCAAGTGCCACCATTTGGCCCCTGTCACCTTAGGATCCAATTAATCCCATTGCATTCAAATTTTATAGTTGAGTGACTGTGATTCTTCCTGTTAGATCTGGCACACAGGTACATCTGTACATATCTCTTCAAAGTGCTACCCTCACAAATGTGTTTGGCAAGGAATTTGTCAAGGGTATGTTATTCTGGACCCTCCAAGCTAGGATGAGTAGGTCTAAAGTGACTTATCCACTC
>NW_012101798.1:3156789-3158589 GCF_000951045.1 Mandrillus leucophaeus
TAATCAGAGTTTGTAAGCTCAGTGTCGCCAGCTTCATCAGGGTCCTCACTACATCCTTATTCCAATTTAGGGTGTCATTCTTTTCCAATTAATGCCTTCACTTTAACAGTAGACATCTAGTGAGTCTGTGTATGCATCTTTCATTGCAGGACAGCCACTTGCATAATAAGAGCTTGTGTCTGTTTTTCCACAATCTCAGCTCAGCTCTTTTTCTACAGGAGGTAAGATTCTCACTCAGGGCAATCTTAGGAGATTTGAGGCTCAGTATCTTTCTGAAGCTGGGAGTTAGAAGCCCTGAGTTTAGAGCCTGGGGCTCTCTATTCTGTTCCATTGGTCAATGTGTCTGTATTGCCCAGTACCATGCTCTTTTGGTTACTGTAACCTTGTAACATAGTTTGAAGTCAGGTGATGTGATGCCTCTAGCTTTCTTCTTTTTGCTTAGGAATGCTTTTCTTGTTTGTTTGTTTTTTTATATACTTTTTGTTTCATATAAATTTTAAAATAGTTTTAAAAAATTATGTGTAGGATATCATTGGTAGTTTGATAGAAATAGCACTGATTCTGTGAATTGCTTCAGGCAATAAGGTCATTAAAACAATATTGATTCTTTCTATCCATGAGCACAAAATGCTTTTCCCTTTGTTTGGATCATCTATCTTCTCTGATTTCTTTCAGCAGTATTTTGTAGTTCTTGTTGTAGAGCTCTTTCACCTTCCTGATTAGCTGTATTTCTAGGTATTTTATTCTTTTTGTGGTTACCACGGCATTCTTGATTTGGCTCTAAGATTGGACATTGTTGGTGTATAGAAAAGATACATGTTTTTTAAACAGATTATGATTTTTTATTCTATTAGGATAACATATTATATTAATTTATTTTAGGATGTTAAACTAACCTTGTTTAATCATAATAAAACCTAATTACTTTTGATGTATAATCTTTTTTTACATTACTGGATTTGTGTTGCTAGTTTTTTTGTTAACAATTTTTTTGTCTATATTCATGAGGATTATTGTTCTGTAGTTTTCTCTTTTTAATGTGTTTTTTTCTGTCTTGTGATATTTCTGTCTGGCTCAACTAAAAGGATAATACAGACCTTCAGTTTGGGTGCTTTCCTCCCCTCTTTTTTCTGTAAGACTCCATTAAATATTGATATTAATGCTTCTTTAAATGTTTAGTAGAATTCACCAGAGATACCCCCAATTTCACTTCTATATATGATATTTTTATATTTTCATAAACACATTTGATTAGTTTGATCATAAGTGGATGTTAAAATTTTATTAACTTTTCTTCTATGTACCATGATATAGTCATTTGTTTTTCCTCCTTTATTCCATAATAATGTGTTGTATTCATTGAAAAATTTTTGAATGTTCCAAATATGGCAATCATTGTGAAAGTATTCTTTTTACAGTGTATTACTATTTATATACAAATGAATTCAGTCAGCTAATATTATATTAAGGATGCTTGTCAGGACTTGAAATAAGATTCATGTGAATCACATACAAGTTTCCCCTTCTCTTTTCTGGAGAGGTTTTTGTATTTGATCTGTATAAATTCTTTCTCACATCTTTGACAAAATCCACCAGCAAAGTTATCTACATATGGAATTTTTATTATAAAAAGGTTTATAATTTCAATTTCTTTCAGGTATGTTGAGCTATTTAAGTTCTGTATTTATTCTTACTTTATTGTTTGTCTTTCAAAATGATCTATTTTATTTAAATTATCAAATTTATTGCTAGAAAGTTGTCTATAAAAACTTCTTATAATCTCATTTATTACATAGAGTC
>NW_012101798.1:3159444-3166950 GCF_000951045.1 Mandrillus leucophaeus
TAGAAATAAACAACTTTGTACAATCTATCTTCTTAGGAGAGTCATTGTGTTATTATTAGCACCAACAAGGGAAGCAAATTTTATGCTAGTAAGTTGTCAATCTAAATCACCTACTCCATTTTACCAAGTTACATTATAACAGACAAGTTACATAATAATACACAGAACCTGCCTCTGTGAGTAATTGGCTTCTTGACAAAGTTCCAGATGATAAATACAGCTAAGTGCCGTCAGTGATAAAGTATTATGTTTAAAAAATTAAACTGTAATATATATATAATAAATTATGTAGCTTCCAACATGCTTAATTATTGTCTTGCCTTCCTTGCCGTATTTATCACCAAATATAAATAGGTTTGACCCTTGACACTTAAGCCAAATGTCTTATGCAGCCTTGTTTTCTTATATATTTTTTGAAGGTCAAATTCAAATTGACTGGCATAGGGTGGGGGAACTGTTAGTTTTCTATTTTTTTCTTACTATTTTCTGAGATGATTGCTTGTCTCCTTTTTCTTTCTCTTCAGGATTCCAATCCACCACATTTTCCTAGTTTTTAGCTGTAAGAACCGCTTTCCCTCAGTTTTCTTTCCTTAACTCCTCACCCGACAGAAAATCTCTCTGTGTATTTTAGTGCACAAGAGCTTTGGCTACAGACATTTTCTCTTCTAGTTATCTCTATGTTTAAGTGATTTTAGCTAGTGGTTTATGTTTAAATTACATATATGCACAGATACTTCTAAATTAATACTTTACCCAAAACTTTTACTATTATGATTCTACTTTAATATATCTCTGTTATATATCAACTTTGAAGTCATCTCAAACACACAATATCAAAGCCTGTGTTCTTCACTGAATGCCTCTGGTGAATACCAAAGATTTTCACTTGCAATTTTGACTATTCAGAGATCAAATGTCTCCAGACAATCTCTGAGCCCTAGAAATTTATTCCATACATCCCTGTTACTGACTTTTACTTAATTATTTTGTGTTATTAAGATATTATATAAATATTACGTTTTCACTTAAATGTTTAAAACTATGCCTTTCATATTCACTTCTTATATTCATCTAAGATGATATGATAAAATGTACAGAGATTCATTTTCTCTTTAATAACAACCAATTTCTCACCAAAATAATCAAATAGACCATTTTTCCTACTAATCTGCAATATATTATCTGTCAAATCAAATTTACATATACGAAAATGTCTAATTTTGGACTGTTTACTATTTCATTTCTTTTTGTCAATACCACACTGTGTTAATTACTAGAACTTCATAATAACTTTGTATTCTGTAAAGATTCCCTCCACTAACAACTTGCTCATTTTAACTGCTATTTTAATATTCAGACTAATTGTCTTCCTACTCTTGATCCTCGTGATATATTATAATCACCTTGTTTGTTCCATAACATGCTATATCATTATTTTGATAAAAATTATATTATATCTATAGATCATTATGGCATAATTGCATATATTTGTCAGTGTATCTTCTGTATTTCAATAAATTTAAAATTCAGATACTTAACTCCCTCATTGTATTAAACTTGAATATCTTTATTTTACTCTCATTCTTAATTTTTTTTTTCTGAGTAAGCTATTCTAAGGTGGAAGATAGACACTATCCTATGTCATTTAATGTCCATTTTTATTGTTGGAGAATCCATAATATATATTTGACCATAGTTTTTGTTTATCTGTTTTGTTGTTATTCTGCCTGCTATGAAGATCTTCTCACTTTCTTTAGCATTCAATAATATGTATATAAATGTATGTTTACTTATCCTGCTGTACTTTTGCACAATGTATTTGGATTTATATTTTCCATAGTCTTAAAAGTAGTTATTATTTCTTTAGGTATTGCATTATTTTCATTCTCTGTCTTCTTTACATCTAAACTTCAATGAATAGATGTTCTAGCCATTTAATGTAATCCTCTATGTCACTTAATAATTATTTTATGTTTGCTACCTTCTGTGTTTCACATGTATGTTCAGTATCACTAACTATTTTTCAGCTATATATATATATATTTATAATATATAGAATAATATAATAATATATATATAATATATATATTCAGCTATAAATATATGTATTTAAATTCAGCTGTCCTTAGCGTTCTTAATTGTAGTGGTTGCATCTCTAGATTACACAAATTCTCTATTTTCTAACTGAATAAAAGAATGAACAAACCAATGAATAAACAAGACGTTGGAATTATGCGAAGCGGGAAAGGCAATTACTGGGAAACAGACCACACATATCAGAAAAGTAACAAACAAAATTTTAAAAATCTAAAATTTCATTGTAACTGGATATATAATTCATGGCAGTTATACCAACTATAAAACTATTATTACATTATTGAGTGTGCACATATTTTTGTTCAATTAAAATTTCAAAACATATTGAAAAAATAGGTACTTATGGAGTGATCTCATATTAGTCGCAGAGTTATTCAGGGAAATTCTAATATGCATATTCAACTCAAATCATAGGATAAAGCAAAAGAGGAAGATAACCATTGTACTAGGGAGGCAGTCCTACTAAACGAAAGCATGCCTGAGAGTTTTCATGAGACAAAAGCCATGCTCTTCTTTCAGTGTTTATTATTCTAGAGTATTCCATAGACTGAACACCACTGATGTTTAAAATGAAGTACTATGAATTTATAATTTGCAAATAAATAATTTTATGTACTTTGGTAATACTCATTTATATAAATAAATATACATATCTATGTGTGTATATGTGTGTGAATATATTACAAGGATGTTTACACAAAGCTAACTTCAATGTGTTTTATTAGTGACAGAAGGAATTCCAAGAATTATTTTGATTATGCATAATGTTTTCCTTATTCACCAACTTGGGATGCAAACCATTTGTATATGTTATCTTTTTTCTTTAGCAGTGATGCATAACAGACAACCTGGAAAATAGTTATCTTAAGCATAACCACTTACTTTGTGTTCATAGATATATGGTTCAGCTGCATCTGGTAGGTTTTAAGGTGATCGGTTAGACGTATACCCAAGCTGTGGGTTCACCCTAAATATGTTCCATGTGTCTCAACATTTCAGGGCTCAAGAAAAAAAAAAAAAAAAAACACCGTATCTTGGACATGAAACTTTTATATCTGTGTACAGGAGCACAAGAGAAAACAAACTGATCAATGCAAGAGCATATAGCCTCTGTAGCCTCTGTTTGGATATGTTCATGTGTCATATTCCCTAACACTATTTTAGGCAAAGTAAGTCATATTGCCAAATTCAACCTCCAAAGAGTAGTGAAATAAAGTACTCCCAAAGAAAAAACTAAAGACAATCAATATTTTTGAACCATAAGAAAGAGCTATCACACTAGGTAAGTATGATTTCATTGCAACTGAACTTTCCTTATGAAATCTCACATGCAAAGACACAGATAGGCTCAAAATAAATTGATAGAGGAAGACTTACCAAGCAAAAGGAAACAAACAAACAAACAAACAAAAAGCAGGGGTTGCAATCTAGTGTCTGACAAAACAAACTTTAAACAAACAAAGATCAAAAAAATAAATGAAGAAGGGCATTACATAATGGTAAAGGGATCAATGCAACAGGAAGAGTTAACTATCCTAAATATATATGCACCCAATAAAAGAGCATCTAGATCCATAAAGCAAGTTCTTAGAGACCTACAAAGAGACTGAAACTCCCACACAATAATAGTTGGAGACTTCAATTCCCCACTGTCAATACTAGACAGATCAACAAGACAGAGGAGTAACAAGGATATTCAACACTTGAACTCATCTCTGGACCAAGCAGACCTAATAGATATCTGCAGAATTCTCCACCCCAAATCAACAGTATATACACTCTTCTCATCACCACATAGCATTTATTCTATAATTAACCACATCATCAGTAGAAAAAAACTCCTCAACAAATGAAAAATAACAGAAATCATAACAAGAGCAAACAAATTCAAAATATAGCTGAAGACAAGAACTAAGATCAGAGCAGAACTGAAGGAGACAGACACACAAAAAATCCTTAAAAAAATCAATGAATCGAGGAGCTTGTGTTTTGAAAACATTAACAAAATAGACATATCTCTAGCCAGACTAATAAAGAAGAAAAGAGAAAAGAATCAAATAAATAAAATAAAAAATGATAAAGTGGATTTCACCACTGATTCCATAGAAATTCAAACTACCATCTGAGAATATTATACAAACCTCTACTCAAATAAACTAGAAATTTTAGAAGAAATGTATAAATTCCTGGACAAATGCACCCTCCCAGGACTAAACTAGGAAGAAGCAGAATTCCTGAATAGACCAATAACAAGTTCTGAAATTGAGGCAGTAATTAATAGCCTCCCACCACCACCACCACCACCAACAACAACAACAAAAAAACAGAACCAGATGGATTTATGGCCGAATTCTATCAGAGTTACAAAGAGGAGCTGCTACCATTTCTTCTAAAACTGCTCCAAACACTGGAAAAAGAGAGACTCTTCCCTAACTCATTTTATGAATCCAGCATCATCCTGATTGCAAAACCTGGCAGAGACACAACAAAAAAAGAAATTTCAGGCCAATATCCTTGATGAACATTGATGCAAAAATTCTCAGTGAAATAATGGCAAACTGGATCCAGCAGCACATTAAAAAGCTTATCCAACACAATCAAGTTTGCTTAATCCCTGGGATGCAAGGCTGGTTCAACATATGCAAATCAATAAATGTAATCCATCACATAAACAAAATCAATGACAAAAACCAAACGATTATCTCAATTGATGCCAAAAAGTCCTTTGATAAAATGCAACACTGCTTCATGCTAAAAAACACTCAATACATTAGGTATTAATGGAATGTATCTCAAAATAATGAGCTATTTATGACAAACCCACAGTCATTATCATACTGAATGGAAAAAAGCTGGAAGCATTCTCCTTGGAAATGGCAAAATACAAGGACACCCTCTTTCAGCACTTCTATTCAACATAGTATTGGAAGGTCTGGCCAGGACAATCAGGCAAGAAAAAGAAACAAAGAGTAATTAGGAAGAAAGGAAGTCAAATTATTGATGCTTGCAGATGATATGATTGTATATTTAGCATACTCCATTTTCTCAGCCCCAGAACTCCTTAAGCTGATAAGCAACTTCAGCAAAATCTCAGTATACAAAATCAGTGTGCAAACATCACAAGCATTCCTATATAACAAGAACAGACAAACAGAGAGTCAAATCATGAGTGAAATCCCATTCACAATTGTTACAAAGAGAATAAAATACCTAGGAATACAACTTATAAGTGATTTGAAGGATTTCTTCAAGGAGAACAAACCACTGCTTAAGAAAATAAGACAGGATACAAACAAATGAAAGAACATTCCATGCTCATGGATAGGAATAATCAATACTGTAAAAATGGCCATAAGCCCAAAGTGTTTTATAGATTAAATGCTATTCCCGTTAAGCTACCATTGATTTTCTTCACAGAATTAGAAAAAACTACTCTAAATTTCATATGAAACCAAAAAAGAGCCCATATAGCCAAGACAATCCTAAGCAAAGAGAATAACACTGGAGGCATCATGGTACTTGACTTCAAACAATATTACAAGGTCACAGTAACCAAAACAGTATGGTACTGGTACCAAAACACATATATAGACCAATGAAAGAGAACAGAGGCCTCAGAAATTACACCATGTATCTACAACCATCTGATCTTTGACAAACCTGACAAAAACAAACAACGGGGAAAAATTTTCCCTATTTAATAAATGGTGTTGGGAAAACCGTCTAGCCACATGCAGAAAACATAAACTGGGCCCGTTCCTTATACCTTCTACAAAAATTAACTCAAGATGGATTAAAGATTTAAACATATGACCTAAAACCATAAAAATCCAAGAAGAAAACCTGGGCAATACCATTTAGGACATAGGCATGGGAAAAGACTTCATGACTAAAACACCAAAAGCAACAAAACCAAAACTGGCAACGACTTTGCCAACAAAAGCCAAAATTGACAAATGGTATCTAATTAAACTGAAGAGCTTCTGCATAGCAAAATAAACTATCATAAGAGTGAACAGGCAACCTACAGAATGGGAAAAAAATTTACAATCTATCCATCTAACAAAGACTCATATTCAGAATCTACAAAGAGCATAAACAAATTTTCAAGAAGAAAAACCAAACAACCCCATCAAAAACAGACACTTTTCAAAAGAAGACATTTATGTGGTAAACAAACATATGAAAAAAATCTCATAGTCACTAGTCATTAGAGAAATGCAAATCAAAACCACAATGGGATACCATCTCACTCCAGTTAGAATGGCGTTCATTAAAAAGTCAGGAAACAACTGATGCTGGGGAGGATGTGGAGAAATAGGAACACTTTTACACTGTTGGTGGGAGTGTAAATTAAATTAGTTATTAAACTAGTTCAACCATTGTGGAAGACAGTGTGGCAATTCCTCAAGGATCTAGAACTAGAAATACCCCTTGACCCAGCAATCTCATTACTGGGTATATACCCAAAAGATTATAAATCACTTTACTATAAAGACACATGCACATGTATGTTTATTGCAGCACTAGTAACCATAGCAAAGATTTGGAACCCACTGAAATGCCCATCAGTGATAGACTGGATAAAGAAAATGTGACACATGTACACCGTGGGATACTATGCAGCCATAAAAAAAGAATAAGTTCATGTCCTTTCCAGGGACATAGATGAAGCTGGAAATGATCATTCTCAGCAAACTAACACAGGAACAGAAAACTAAACACTGCATGTTCTCACTCATAAGTGGGAGTTAAACAATGAAAACATATAGACAGGGAGAGAAACATCACACACTGAGGCCTTTTGTGGGGTGAGGAGCAAGGGGAGGGATAGCATTAGGAGAAATATCCTAATGTAGATGATGGGTTGATGGGTGCAGCAAAACATCATGGCACATGTATACCTATGCAACAAAGCTACACCTTCTGCACATGTATCCCAGAACTTAAAGTATAATAATAACAAAAATCCTGCAATATTATTTTTATGATTCTAGTAAGAATCATATTATTCATTAAAAAATTAGGGAAAAGTTAGATTTCAGATATATTTGTATTATATTTTTCCCAAATTTAGGCTTATTTGATTTCAGAATTTTAATGAGATTTTAACAGCTTTTTATAACTTATTTGCATTGCTTTATAACTTATTTGCGTTGTTTTAACTTGTGACAAAGAATGTTAAACAAGTTGTTTGTTAGAGATTTCAACACATACCATGATTTGGTCTGCTAATTAGCATTATAGAAGCAGAAGTGCTGAAATTTCATAGATGTGTTATTTATAGAGAATTTAAATTTCGTCAGAGTAAATTTGTTTACTATTAACTGTTCTTTGCAGAAAAAGTATTGCTATAGCTATATTTAATGAGATCCATAAATCATAACTAATGGACTATGACTCAGATTA
>NW_012101798.1:3167000-3179764 GCF_000951045.1 Mandrillus leucophaeus
CTCATAGTCACTAGTCATTAGAGAAATGCAAATCAAAACCACAATGGGATACCATCTCACTCCAGTTAGAATGGCGTTCATTAAAAAGTCAGGAAACAACTGATGCTGGGGAGGATGTGGAGAAATAGGAACACTTTTACACTGTTGGTGGGAGTGTAAATTAAATTAGTTATTAAACTAGTTCAACCATTGTGGAAGACAGTGTGGCAATTCCTCAAGGATCTAGAACTAGAAATACCCCTTGACCCAGCAATCTCATTACTGGGTATATACCCAAAAGATTATAAATCACTTTACTATAAAGACACATGCACATGTATGTATATTGCAGCACTAGTAACCATAGCAAAGATTTGGAACCCACTGAAATGCCCATCAGTGATAGACTGGATAAAGAAAATGTGACACATGTACACCGTGGGATACTATGCAGCCATAAAAAAAGAATAAGTTCATGTCCTTTCCAGGGACATAGATGAAGCTGGAAATGATCATTCTCAGCAAACTAACACAGGAACAGAAAACTAAACACTGCATGTTCTCACTCATAAGTGGGAGTTAAACAATGAAAACATATAGACAGGGAGAGAAACATCACACACTGAGGCCTTTTGTGGGGTGAGGAGCAAGGGGAGGGATAGCATTAGGAGAAATATCCTAATGTAGATGATGGGTTGATGGGTGCAGCAAAACATCATGGCACATGTATACCTATGCAACAAAGCTACACCTTCTGCACATGTATCCCAGAACTTAAAGTATAATAATAACAAAAATCCTGCAATATTATTTTTATGATTCTAGTAAGAATCATATTATTCATTAAAAAATTAGGGAAAAGTTAGATTTCAGATATATTTGTATTATATTTTTCCCAAATTTAGGCTTATTTGATTTCAGAATTTTAATGAGATTTTAACAGCTTTTTATAACTTATTTGCATTGCTTTATAACTTATTTGCGTTGTTTTAACTTGTGACAAAGAATGTTAAATAAGTTGTTTGTTAGAGATTTCAACACATACCATGATTTGGTCTGCTAATTAGCATTATAGAAGCAGAAGTGCTGAAATTTCATAGATGTGTTATTTATAGAGAATTTAAATTTCTTCAGAGTAAATTTGTTTACTATTAACTGTTCTTTGCAGAAAAAGTATTGCTATAGCTATATTTAATGAGATCCATAAATCATAACTAATGGACTATGACTCAGATTACCATCAATTTATGATGCTAAGATATGGACTTAGGCATCTATCTTTCTATGACTAGTTAAGTATGGGTTGAAATATTTATAGATGAAAAGAATAGCTTTAATTTTTTAAAACAACAGCAATAGAATGTTATATGTCTCTTTCTTCTGTTTGGTTCATAAATATTGATGTAATAAACACTGCTGATCAAAACTGGGAAATGAAAATATGCAGACAGGAGAGCATGTTAACCTAGAAAACTTAGCTAACAAAAAAACGAAGAAAAAAAAGGTCTGGGGATGAGGAAGATGAAGACAGAAAAATAAAATATGTGTATGATTGCTTCACTAATCACATCAGTGCCCTATGCCTAGCAGCTAGTAACACTCAGGTCTTTGGTAGTATACCAAAGCCTATACCACACTAGCACACAAATTCTTGGATCATCATAATGCTTGCACTCTTCAGAGCTAAAATGTGAATATTTTCAGTTTTGCTAAAAGGAGTGCATTTTAAAACATGACTAATATGATATTTTCTTTTATATATTTTAATATTTTATAATTTTCCCCTATTTTTAGACTTTTCTACCACCATGATAACTAAAGATATGTTCAGCTACTATGACACTTCACCCAAAATCTAAAGTGCTTGATGAGGGACAGATCTTATTCCTTCTCTTTCTTTTCCTGTACATGTGATATGATAATTGATTAATGTCTTATTGATAGTTATTTAGATGTTTTTCTAGCTTTTTCTTTTATTGTCATATTGATTGTACATGGCTAGCTGGTTTGCATGTATATATTGCAGCAATGATGAGAGTGTGGCAAATATTATTGAATAAATGCTTAATATCAAATAAGTACTTTCCTATCTTCTCTTGCAATTAGGGTAACTCCATTCTAAACATCAGATTTAACTTAAAATCTGTTGGGCAGATTTTAAGTAAGATACTTTACTTTCTGAGAGATGTCATTGGTGTGCTGCTGTTCCATCCTCCTTCTTCCTTCCTGGAATGCAGATTTTAAATCTTCAGATTAATTGGGCGTACTGAGAACATGAAGAAACAAGTACAAGGAGAAAAATACAATATACTATTGATGTCACAAAAGAATGAAAGAAAATCTTGAAGCTGATCGGAGTTTGAACTAATTTACCAACACTAAATATTGCCTAGGTCCAATTATCTGAAGAAAACATAAATCCCTACTTTTTTAGGCATGATTTATCAGGTTTTCAATTCCTTGCTGCCAAAAACATGTCTACATTACATGGACTATTTATGTAGAATAAATGGTAGCAGATAATTTTCTCATCAAAAAGTATATATATACACATACACACACACATATATATATATTTAACTAAACTATAATTATTAGCACCAATTTTTCTACAAAGAGTTATTCAAACTTAACACCCTACCAACAGGAAATGGAAATGCTTGTTTTCTTGCAACATCTCTCTAATATAAAATGACATAGTTTATGTATTCACTATAATTTATTAAGTTCTTACCAGGTGCGTGGCACTGTGCTAATTATATGGATGGGAAATTAAAAACGATATGGTCCATACCTTCCATGTTTCTTATTTTATTTACATAATTTAATATTTTTCTTAATGAATCCTGGAAAACTAGTTTGGCCTTAGTATTTCATATTTTGCGTTACTCCTGTGATTGGGATCAAAGGAGAGTATAGGAAGAAGTTTAAAGAACAGATTCTGGAATTAATCTGTTTGGGCTTAGAATCTTGTAGCTACTAATAGCTATGCAGTGATAGCTCATTTAAATTTCATGAGCCTCAGTTTTCTCACCTGCACAGTGGGGATTTTAAGAGTGACTATCACAACGCCTATGAATTTTAAGCATCTAGAAGAGGGTCTGTCTAAAGTTACTTGATAGTGTCATAAGATTTTAATATATTTTTAAATTTGTATGTATTTTTACACATATTAGAAATCTTATACGAATTTTTGTGTAATTGTCTTATTGAAATGTGTACTGCTTACGGAATGTTTGTTGACACTATAGTGTTTCTAAATATTTCCATATTATCTGAAAATAATTATGTTATCTATTTCTTTCCAGTATTTATATTTCTGATCTTTGTCTTGTCTAGTAAAATTAACTAGAATTTTCAGAACAATATTATAAGTATTATGTTACAAGGGTACCTAACTGAAACACTGTTTCACCTATTTTAACTCTATTATTACTGTTAAAAGACACTCATGATACACTGCAATCTTTTTTGCAAAGCCTAATTTATTATCTAGTGAGCTTATTTTTAATCACATTTTTAATAAATTGTCAGTTTTCTTTTATATGTTTTAGAACATAAAATTTCTGTTTTCAGAAATAAAATGACTGTTGTATGAAAAGTTTTTATGGCCTTCCTCCGGAATGCTTCCTGCTTATCCATCTTAATATCTGCATCTGTTCTTTCTCCCTCTTTAGATTTTACTACATTTTTTTCTTGTCATTTCTTGCTGTAATTTTTTTACATAGCTTCTATATCTTTAAAAAATGTTGTTCATTATATAGAATTAATTAGTTTTAATTCAATTTATTAATTAAATTGTTAATTTAAATTGACTTTTTGTGCAAAATTAATCTTTGCCTACAAAAGGTTAAGATTTAGTTCTTCTACATGCACAGTAATATTGTGTGTGAATTTTTTTTCTGAACTGTGTTTAGCAAGGCCTATGTGGGGAAACAAGATCAGTGGAACAGTCTTTTGTCTTTCAGGTATCTACTGCCATTGATACTACTGCATAAAAAGCCTGGTGAAAACTTACTGTATTAAAACATCACTTGAACCTGGGAAGCTGGGATTGCAGTGAGCCGAGATTGTGCTACTGCATTCCAGCCTGGTGACAGAGCGATACTCCGTCTCAAACAAACAAACAAACAAACAAACAAAATGTATTTATCATACTATTACATAGTTTGACAATTTGTGTTCACCTCAGTTTGGCCTGCCTGACTTTAACTGGGCTATCATGCATCTGTAGTCACCTGCTAGGTTCGTTGGGGTTCACTAAAGTGTCTAAAATTGCTTTATCATTTACAACTTATTTTTTCTTCAACAGGCTACCCTCATCTTAATCATATAGTAGTCACCATATTCTAAAGAGGAAGGCTGAATCCCAGTTCAAAGAATTGGGAATTAGACAACACTTTTTGATGGGAGAAATTGCACATGAAGGTACAAGGATAATTGCAGTTATTTTTACAAATAATTTTACCATGTCTTACTCATAAGGGGTAGACTTCATTTACAGTAGATTTCATTTTGCAACTTTTTTTTTCATTTATTTTCTGATACGTAATTTAAAATATTTGAGTCATGTAGAGTTTCATTTCAAAATAACCAGATAAAATTGTTTATAATTTGGAAATTTTAACACTACTACTTGTTTGATATATAAATGTTGATTTGAGCTTTCCCATATGTTTGAAACACATTACCACATCACTAGTTGTTAGACATTTCAACACCTAAATGCCTGTATAATTTTAATTTGATTAGTCAGTGTGGCAACTAAATACCTGGCCACCCCCCAGGTTTTCATGAGACTACACGCCTGTCTCTTATACACATCTAGATGTGTATAAGAGACAGGTATTGTCCTGGCTATGCAGGCTCTTTTTGGGTTCCATGTGAAATTTAAAGTAGTTTTTTTCCAATTCTGTGAAGAACGTCAGTGGTAGCTTGATGGGGATTATTTCTCACACTTTAAACATCATTGGAATGCAATAAAAAGGCAAGTCTAAATCCTGGTGTTTAATTTCACTTTAATGCCTTTTCAGTTACTTTAAACAAATCAATATGCAGGACAGAATGTTTCTAACGTATTGTTTTCAATATAATTGAAGAAGATTTAATCTAGTTGTCAGTTGATGGATTGTTAAAATGATTTCTAATGACTCATCATCTTGTGACTTTGGCATATAAATCTAAAGTTTAAAGTATTGTGAGACTTTGCTGTGAAAAGTTACTTAATTTAAATGTAATTTATTTATGTGAAAAATTTTTCAGTGCTTCCACATTATAGCACTTAGAAATTGTCATCCCAATATATAAGCCATGAGAAAAAATTGCTATATCTATATCCTTAGGTGAAGAACTTCCAGTATGAAATGTAAACACTTATAAACTATTTAATTTGTTGTACTTACAATATTTTGATCAATTGTCAACTGATAATAGCAAAGTCTCACAATACTTTAAATTTACATAAAATTTTAAAATTTAGAAAGAATTTTCACATGGATTAGAAAAACTTTAAAGATTTTAAAATTAGAAGACTTTAAAAAATTTAGAAAACTTTTAAAAATTAGGAAAACTTTTCACATAAACTACATTTAAATAAAGTAATTTTTCACAGCAAAGTCTCAAAGTACTTTAAATTTACATAAATTTTAAAATACAAAACTTTAACAAAAAGCTTTAAAAATTAGACTTATGAACTCAACAATATAAAGTACATAAAATATTTATGTATATCCGTAGTTTTGTTTCAGAGAAATATGAGATGATAGTCACACTTTCAGGTATAAGTATTACTTCAGGATAGATCCTGTGGTCAAAGTGGAATTGACACATAAATTCAAGGTGAAAAAAAGATATGTTCTAACAATGTTCTAAATAAATGTTTTTCCAGTTTAGTTGTAATCTTGTAGGTTATATTATTGTATTCTTCAAGTGGAATATAATATAAAGTCTAGGAAGAAAAGGGTTAATTGGGGCTGTGCTAATTGAAAGGGAGAGAGACAAATAACAATAGAACTGTCCTTTCCTAATCTCTGTAATTTCTGAAATGCTGCAGATCGTAAGAATGTACTACAATTGATGATGTTTATATTTCTTTCCAATTATCATTATTTTATGAAACCTGATTAAAATATTTTCTTCAAATTCGAATGTTCACAAATTTTATCTTCAATATGTTTATAATTTAGTCATACAAGTTTGTATTCCTGTAGATTGTATTTAAAATTTAAAGTGGTATTAATTTTTTATTGTGTTTGAATACTTTGAGTAAATTTAATTTTAACACTTTAAATCATTTTAAATAATTAAAAATTTAAATTTGTATATTACAATGTCAATAAGAAGTTTTGTTTATAATTTAAATAATGTAGAAGTACAACATCAAATAAGAGCATCCATTTCATGCTAATCTTCATATCTACTTACAAATTCTTACTGTTAAGTTTTTTTGTGTATCATTCTCCATGTTAATGTGCATATAAATGTATCATTTTTATAAAGATATATAAAATTTTATATACTTTATATAAAGATAACATAAAATGTGTATTTTTCAAAAAGCTGAAAATAGTGGATAATATGCACAATGTTTACAGCAATGTTCTAGAATTACAGGAAAAATAGGAGAAGACTCAGGGTCAGTAACAAAGAAAGCACTGAAAAGCAGAATGCTGAGCTAAAGCAGGTGCAGCCATGAGAGTCGAAATTCACCAAAGTGGTTTAACACACCTACAAGGATGGAAGATGAAGACTGCACACCCCAAGCAAGAAGTTGCAACTGAAACATATACAGAAACGCAACTCTTGTATAGTCAAGAGCCATAATAATCTATGTTAGAACGAATTTGTATAAGTTCCAAGAGTAAAATGACCAATTAACTATGACAAAAATGTAAATAGCGACATTGCAATATTTATTCCAAAAACACAACTTACTAAAATGTTGGCAAGTAGAAATACAAAATATGAATGGTCATATGGATTAAAAAAATAAATTGTTATTAAGATCTCTCTGTTAGGAATAGAGATCTTCAAAACCAATTCTTCTGAAATTTAATCAAAGAAATTAGAACAATTTTGCAACTATCCTCCAGAGAATGGGAAAAAATTAAATATTTTCCAACTTGAACTATGAAGTCAAAATTGCAATACTAATAAAGATAAAAAATTGCTTGTAAACAAGGAAGCAATAGGCTAGTGTCCCTTGAAAACATAGCAAAAGAGTTGAACTGAAAAGAATAAATTAACTTTTCATTCTTTATAGACAATATAATTTTATAAGTACAAAACTCAGAAGAATCTACAGAAATAAATATTAGAGTAGTGAATGTACTTAACGTTGTTACTAATGTTAAATATAAAATAACACTTACAATTTTACACACCACTAGTAAAAACTAAACAAATGATAATTTTACAGAAGCATCAAAATTTTAACATCAAATATCTAAAACCTAAAAAATAGTCTACAAAATTGCTACACTGAAAACCACAAATATTTCTGAGAGAAATCAAAGAAGACAAATTCGTGGGAGATATAGCATGTTTATTAAGAGGAAGTGTCAATACTTAAATGTTATTTCTTCCCAAACTGATGCCTAGATTCACTGCAAGTACAAAAACACAAAACAAAAAACTCTCCACACAACCAGACTGTACAAAATATCACAAGGCAACAATCAATAAGACAGTGTCGCATTAGCACAGACAAATAAGTTGCCAAATGAAATGTATAGTAGAATCCATATACTTACCCAAATATAGTCACCTGACTAGACACCACAGTTTACAGGAAAATAAAACAACTTTTAATAAATTATTTTTGATAAAGTTGATATCTACACAGAAATAATGTATTTGAGTCTTCTCTTTTTTACATGGAGAAAAAATCAATTTCAGATGGTTTATGGATGTGAACATCAAATTAAAACAATAACAATTTTAAGGGAAAACAAAAGAATATCTTTATGATCTTGAAGTAAAGGTGCTTTACCAGAATGAAAATTTCACTAATCATTGTGAAGATTTTTTGAATTATATCAAAATTAAGACATTTTATTAATCAAAAGTCACTATAGATATCAGTTAAGAAATGTTTGAATTATCCCTTTAGATTAATTGAAAAATTAACATACTACACATAAAATATAATATAAAATTGGTATTAAATTACCAATTTTTAAATGGTGCCTTACAAGTTGACAATAGCATTCATATAAATATATAAGTTTACAAAAATATCTAGGAAAACCCTGAAAAAAAGACTGATGGAAGACGTGCCCTGGCAGATATGAAAATATAAAAGGATCTATAATTATATCAATATGGTTCTGGAACCTACGGAGACAATAAGACCAATGAAGCAGAAGTGTAACTTCAGAAAAACATGTTTCATCTCCATATAGAAATCTCAAATTCTTTAGGCAAACATGTCATTTTAAAATTATAATGTTGGGTCAACTGGACAGCCATTCAGAAATGAACTAAATAATTAACAAAATATTTAAAGCAATTTATGTTTCAATACACAAATATTAATTGCAAATGTATCAAATGTCTAAATATAAAAGGTGATCAATACACTTTCTGAAAGAAAATGTAGGCAAATTCTTTTATAACCTCTATGTTGGAGAAAACTTTCTAACTATGATTTTAAAAGTATAAGCATAGAAAAAAATAAAGCAAATGACACATAAATCTACATAAAAACTTGCATACCAAAAACATCATAAACAGAAATCAAATATAGTGTTACTAATATATGAAGAAATATTAATAACTAAAAGAAAAAAAACATAGAAAAATAGACAAAAATTTATACACAGTGATACGGTTTGGCTGTGTGTCCCCACCCAAATCTCACCTTAAACTGTAATACCCATAATCCCCACATGTCCAAGGGAGGACCAGGTAGGGGTAATAGAATCTTGGGGGTGGTTTTCCCTATGCTGTTCTCATCCAAATGAGTGAGTCTCATGAGATCTTTTGGTTTTTTAAGTGTCTGAGATTTCCCCTACTGGCACTCATTCTCTCTCTTGCTGCCCAGTGAAGAAGTGCCTTCTGTTATGATTGTAAGTTTCCTAAGGCCTCTCCAGCCATGCGGAACTGGGAGTCAATTAAATCTCTTATAATTTATAAATTACCCAGTCTGAGAGTATTTCTTCACAGCAGCATGAGAATGAGCTAATACAGTAAATTAGTACCAAGAGTGAGGGGGTGCTGCAAAGATACCCAAAAATGTAAAAACGACCTTGGAACTGGGTAACAGGCAGAAGTTGGAACAGTTTAGATGGCTTGAAGAAAACAGGAAAATGTAGGAAAGTTTGGATCTTCATAGAAACTTTGAGGGCTTAGAAGACAGGAAGATGTGGGAAAGGTTGAAACTTCCTAAAGACTTGTTAAATGGCCTTGAACAAAATACTGATAGTGATACGAACAATGAAGTCCAGGATTCGGTTGCCTCAAGCTTTTTTATAGGGTCACTATTTCTATGCTTTAGCAAAGACACCAGTGGCATTTTGTCCCTGCCCTAGAGATCTGTGGAACTTGGAATTTGAGAGAGATGATTTAGGGTATCTAGCAGAAGAAATTTCTAGGTGGCAAAGCATTCAAGAGGAAGCAGAGCATAACATTTTGGAAAATTTGTAGCCTGATGATGTGATGAAAAGGAAAACCCATTTTCTGGGGATAAATTCAAGGGAGTTGCAGAAATTTGCATAAGTGATGAGGAGATGAATGTTAATCACCAAGACAATTGGAACAATGTCTCCAGGGTATGTCAGAGACCTTCATGGCAACATGTCCTATCACAGGCCCAGAGGCCTAGGAGGGAAAAAATGGTCTTGTGGCCAAGGCCCAGGACCTGACTGCTCTATGCAGCCTTAAGATGTGGTGCTCTGAGTCTCAGCTGCTTCAGTTTCAGCCATACCAGAAAGGGGCCAAGGTACAGCTCATGCCATTCATTCAGAGAGGGGAAGCCTCAAGTCTTGGCAGTTTACACATGGTGTTGGGTCTGCAGGTGTACAGAAGACAATAATTGAGGTTGGGGAACTTCCACCTAGATTTCAAAGGATGTATGGAAATACCTGGATGTCCAGGCAGAACTTTACTGTGGGATGGGGCCCTAATGGAGAACCTCTGCTAGGGCAGTGCAGAAGGGAAATATGGAGTTGGAGCCCCCATACAGAGTTACCACTGGGGTACTCCCTAATACAGCTGTGAGAAGAGGGCCACTATCCTCTAAACCCCAGAATAATAGATCCACTGACAGCTTGCAGCCTGCATCTAGAAAAGCTGTAGACAATACCAGCCCATGAAAGCAGCTGGCAGGGGAGATTTACCCTATAAAGCCACAGGGGCAGAGCTGCCCAAGACCATTGGAGCTCACCTCTTGTATCAGTGTAACTTGGATATGAGACATGGAGTCAAAGCAGAACATTTTGGAACTTTAAGGTTTAATGACTGCCTTATTGGATTTTGGACATTGTGGGGCCTGTAGCCCCTTTCTTTTGGCCAATTTTTCCCGTTTAGAATAGATGTATTTACCCAATGCCAGTGCCTCCATTGTATCTAGGAAATAACTAACCTGTTTTTGATTTTACAAGTTCAGTGGTAGAAGGGACTTGCCTTGTCTCAGATGAGACTTTGCACTTTTGCACTTGTGTTAATGCTGGAATTTGTTAAGACTTTGGGGGACTGTTGGAAGGGCATGTTTTGTAATGTGAGGGCATGAGATTTGGGAGGGACTGGAGCAAAATGATATGGTTTGGCTCTGCGTTCCCACCCAAATCTCACATTGAATTATAACCCCTATAATCCTCACATACCAAGGGCAGAACCAGGTGGAGGTAATGAAATCAAGGGGGCAGTTTCCCCCATCCGGTTCTCATGATAATAAGTGAGTCTTATGAGATCTGATGGTTTTACAAGAAACTGACATTTCCCCTGCTAGCACTCAGTTTCCCTCTTGCCACCTTGTGAAGAGGTGCCTTCCATCATGATTGTAAGTTTCAGAAGGCCTTCCCAGTCATGTGGAACTGTGAGTCAAAAAAAAACCTCTTTTCTTTATCAATTATATAGTCTCAGGTATTTCTTCATAGTGGTGTGAGAATGGACTAATACACACAGACAATTCAGATGTATAAAAGTGACTCCCAAACATATGAAAATTTTCAATTTCCACAGTAAGAGAAATTCTTTAAAATAGCAATTAGATACAATTTGTCAAACATTTGCAAAAAATTCAAACACTTTGTTGGTGAGACTGTAGGGAAATATGTGCCCTCATGCATTGCCATAGAGGAAAAAGTGATTGTATCCCTAATGAAAAAAATTCATTGATAACTAACAAAATTACCTATTCATTTTCCCTTTGAAAAAGCTATATGACTTAGACATTACCTTGTTGATATGCATCTAAAAATATAGAAGTACATGTGCACAAGATTATTAAATGAAGAACTATTTGCAATAAAAATTATTGGATTTTACAATTTGGTATGTTTTTGCAGTGCCTGGTACTGGTTATTCCTTTTCACGTTTAGTGTTTCCTTTAGGAGCTCTTGTAAGGCAGGTTTGGTGGTGACAAAATCTCTCAGAATTTGCTTGTCTGTAAAGGATTTTATTTCTCCTCCGCTTTTGAAGCTTAGTTTGGCTGGATATGAAATTCTGGTTTGAAAATTATTTTCTTTAAGAATGTTAAATATTGGCCCCCACTCTTTTCTGGTTTGTAGGGTTTCTGCAGAGCTATCCACTGTTACTCTGATGGGCTTCCATTTGTGGGAAACCCGACCTTTCTCTCTGAGTGCCCTTCACATTTTTTCCTTTATTTCAACCTTGTTCAATCTGATGATTATGTGTCTTGGGGGTTGCTCTTCTCGAGGAGTATCTTTGTGATGTTCACTGTATTTCCTGAACTTGAATGTTGGCCTGCCTTGTTAGGCTGGGAAAGTTCACCAGATGACGGGTTGATGGGTTCAGCAAACCACCATGGCACTTGTATACCTATGTAACAAACCTGCACATTCTGCACATGCACCCTAGAACTTAAAGTATAATAATAGAAAAGATTGGAAACTAAATGTCCAACTTTAGATGATTGATTGCATAAACTATAGTACATCCATATAATTGGATATTAGGTAACTGCACAAAAGAGTGAGACAGAATTTTATAACCTGATAGGAAGTGCCTTCCAGGATATTTCCTTAAATGAAAATTGCAAAATTCAAAGGAAACAAATTGCAATATGTGACATTTTATGTTTCACCAAAAGAAGAATAATAAAACATAAATACCTAACTGTAGCTTTTTTTTTTTTGCCTTCTTGTTTATCAAAATATTTCTATGGTAATTCAATAAAACTGCAACTCAGCTACCCCTTTGTAATTATACCAGGAAAGGCTTGTGAACTAATTATTTTATTTATTCAAGCAGTAGAATAGTAATTTACCAGGAGGACAACTTTTGACAATGGTTCTAAATCAGACTAAATGTCCAACCCCAGGTGTGCTCCTGCTTTGTCAGGACTCCCTGCTCAACCCCAGGCCTTCAGATCTCTCAAGGGATGGGGCCTTGAGAGTTATTTTTTAAAAGTACTCTAAGCTAGTTAGATGACTAGTTCAGTTTGAAGAAAACTTGTCTAGTGGTCTCTTGCAGGGCTTCTTAGTGTCAGTATACCCTTGAAAAACTTTCAAAAGTGCAGATTTTATGTCCAACTCCAAGGGATTCTAATTGCTGAATGAGGTGTAGAAATAGTCATTTTTAACAATCTCTCAAGTTGCTTTTGG
>NW_012101798.1:3179814-3182424 GCF_000951045.1 Mandrillus leucophaeus
GGCTGGATATGAAACTCTGGTTTGAAAATTATTTTCTTTAAGAATGTTAAATATTGGCCCCCACTCTTTTCTGGTTTGTAGGGTTTCTGCAGAGCTATCCACTGTTACTCTGATGGGCTTCCATTTGTGGGAAACCCGACCTTTCTCTCTGAGTGCCCTTCACATTTTTTCCTTTATTTCAACCTTGTTCAATCTGATGATTATGTGTCTTGGGGGTTGCTCTTCTCGAGGAGTATCTTTGTGATGTTCACTGTATTTCCTGAACTTGAATGTTGGCCTGCCTTGTTAGGCTGGGAAAGTTCACCAGATGACGGGTTGATGGGTTCAGCAAACCACCATGGCACTTGTATACCTATGTAACAAACCTGCACATTCTGCACATGCACCCTAGAACTTAAAGTATAATAATAGAAAAGATTGGAAACTAAATGTCCAACTTTAGATGATTGATTGCATAAACTATAGTACATCCATATAATTGGATATTAGGTAACTGCACAAAAGAGTGAGACAGAATTTTATAACCTGATAGGAAGTGCCTTCCAGGATATTTCCTTAAATGAAAATTGCAAAATTCAAAGGAAACAAATTGCAATATGTGACATTTTATGTTTCACCAAAAGAAGAATAATAAAACATAAATACCTAACTGTAGCTTTTTTTTTTTTGCCTTCTTGTTTATCAAAATATTTCTATGGTAATTCAATAAAACTGCAACTCAGCTACCCCTTTGTAATTATACCAGGAAAGGCTTGTGAACTAATTATTTTATTTATTCAAGCAGTAGAATAGTAATTTACCAGGAGGACAACTTTTGACAATGGTTCTAAATCAGACTAAATGTCCAACCCCAGGTGTGCTCCTGCTTTGTCAGGACTCCCTGCTCAACCCCAGGCCTTCAGATCTCTCAAGGGATGGGGCCTTGAGAGTTATTTTTTAAAAGTACTCTAAGCTAGTTAGATGACTAGTTCAGTTTGAAGAAAACTTGTCTAGTGGTCTCTTGCAGGGCTTCTTAGTGTCAGTATACCCTTGAAAAACTTTCAAAAGTGCAGATTTTATGTCCAACTCCAAGGGATTCTAATTGCTGAATGAGGTGTAGAAATAGTCATTTTTAACAATCTCTCAAGTTGCTTTTGGAACAGGTTGCTAGTGTAACTCACTTTAGGGAGCATTGCTCTGTTCAGGCTTTGGTAAAAGGCAGGCACATGGATAAATAATGGGACAAATGTATGAAGTTTAACTGTTGCTTCTCCAAGGCCAGTTACAAATCAGTCCTCTAAACAATGGATGTACCTATGGCCAACGTGGTACCTATGTCTAGAGACTCCAGTGCCAAAGACAGAGAGTGAGGGTAAAGGTGACTATAGGGACAGGGTGGGCTTTCTGGCATATCTTGCTCTTCTTTTTTTTTCAATTTTTATATTAAGTTCAGGGGTACATGTGCAGAATGTGCAAGTTTGTTACATAGGTAAATGTGTATAATGGTGGTTTGCTGCACAGCTCATCCCATTACCTACATGTTAAGCTCAGCATCCATTAGCTATTCTTCCTGATGCTCCCCATCCCCCCAGTGCCCTCTGGCAGGCCCCAGAGTGTGTTGCCCCCCACTTGTGTCCATGTGTTCTCATCACTCAGCTCCCACTTATAAGTGAGGATATGTGGTGTTTGGTTTTCTGTTCCTGTGCTAGTTTGCTGAGAATAATGTCTTCCAACTCCATGCATATCCCTGGAAATAACATGATCTTGTTTCTTTTTAAGGCTGCATAGTATTCCATTCAATTCTAATTAATTGTCATTGGTTCTATCTTACTGTTTTCATTGTCATATTGATACCTTCTTTCTCTCTCACAGTGAGAATCCTCATATTCAATATACTTCAGTTCAACATCAATATGTACCATATATTGATATATGTACCACATATACGAAAAGTATAGGTACCATATTTTCTTTATCCGGTCTATCATTGATGAGCATTTCTGTTGATTCTAGGTATTTGCTACTGTGAATAGTACTGCAATGAACACAGGCATCCATGTGTGTTTATAATATAATGATTTATATTCCTTTGGGTGTATACTCAGTAAGCAGATTGCTGGGTCAAATGGTATTTCTGTCTCTAGAACTTTAAAGTATCGTCACACTGTCTTCCATAATGGTTGAAGTAATTTACACACCCACCAACAGTGTAAAAGCATTTCATTTTCTCAGCAACCTTGTCAGCATCTGTTGCTTTTTGGCCTTTTTATACTAGTCATTCTGACTGGTGTGAGATGGTATCTCATTGTGATTTTGACTTGCATTCCTCTAATGATTAGTAATGTTGAGCTTTCTTTCATATGATGCATCATTTACGTCTTCTTTTGAGAAGTGACTATTCAAGTCTTTTGCCCACTCTTTAATGTGGTTTTGTTTGTTTGTTTGTTTCCTGTACATTTGTTTAAGTTACATGGTAGTCTGTGCCAAAAAAAAATTAAAGTAAAACAAAAAGCAATAAATTTGCTTACCTATAAAAATTGAGTGATGAACTGGGATAGAAGAAAAGTGTGACAGAGTGATATATTTTTAGTATAACTATTTGCATAACTTTGCCTTTGGAAGCATGTTAAT
>NW_012101798.1:3184134-3190222 GCF_000951045.1 Mandrillus leucophaeus
GCAACTATATAGTAGATGATTTCAGAGTATATTTGAACTGAAAATGAAATCTAAAAAGCTATGAAATACACTAACTTATTTCCAAATTGAAATACTAAACACAGTTTAGACAATACTATTCATAATATTAAAT
Organism: Mandrillus leucophaeus; assembly: GCF_000951045.1. Lineage (NCBI taxonomy): Eukaryota > Metazoa > Chordata > Mammalia > Primates > Cercopithecidae > Mandrillus > Mandrillus leucophaeus. The sequence continues at coordinate 3,184,268 of NW_012101798.1, forward strand.
GTACACAATGTCTCTAATCTTAGGAAGTAAACACTGAACTATATTAGAAAAAATGATAAAGCAAAAGTGGCAAAATATTAGTAATAGCCAAGACTAGGTAAAAGGTTTACAAGTATTCTTTGTACTACTCATATTGCAACTTTACTGTAAGTTTAAAATCAAAGACACAGCAGTGAATGTGAAAATAAATTATCAATATGGTTGATTATCTGACAAATACCTCATCCAAAAAATTACAGAACTTCTATAAAGCAATGAGCAAAAATAGAAAACAAATGATCACTACCAAAATAGCATAAGGTTAAAAATTGAAAATGGACTAAAGCCTTGAACAAAAACTTTTTTAAAAGGCTATCGAAATGCTGAATAAACATACAGAAAAAGTGTTGTTAGGAAAATAATACAGTGACATATGCCTACATATCCATCAGAATGACTAAACTGAATAAATCTATTAACAGCAAATGTTAATTAACTTGCAAAGTAACTGAAACATCCATATTCTAAGGTTGTGCTAATTGGTACAAACATTTTGGAAAGCTGAAATTGCCTACTAAAACTGAAAAGGTAAATTTCTGTGATCCAGAACTTTCACTTGTAAGTATATATACAACTAAAATGAATACATATTTTCACCAAAAACCTGCATAAGAATGTTATTTAACTTGTTCACACTATTGCAGCAGTGAAAAACTAGAAACTACCCAAATGTTACTCAACAGCACAATGGGTATATAACTTTTGTGATATGCATACAAGGGAATACTTATTAAACGAAAAGAAAATAAAAAGAAACATAAATATGCACAATGGTATGAATAATCATAATGTTGAAGGAAATGAGCCAGGCAACAAAGTGTAAGTTCCCTGTGATATAATTGGCATAAAATTTTAAAGAACTGGCAAAATAAATTAATTACGTTAAATATCAGGATAATGGCTACCTAGAGAATAAAACTTGGTATGGGTGGGGCTTGCAAGATTCTTGGTATAGTATATATCTTTATCTGGGTGCCATTTAAATAAGTGTGTTCACTTTCTAAAAGGTCAACAAATTTCCTGCTTATAATCTTTCTACTTTATTACATGTTATTATACAGTTTTCTAGGACTGCTGCAATGAAGTGTCATAGACAACACTGACTGAATAACAAAAGGGTATTCTTTCACAGTTCTGGAGGCCAGAAATCCAAGATTAAGACGTCAACAAGGTTAGTTTCTTCTGAGAACTCTCCTTGGCTTCTGTATGGTTGACTCCTTCCTGTGTCTTCTGTTTTTCCATGTCCAAATTCTCTCTTCTTAAAAAGATAGCATTCAGATTGGATTAGGACTCACCCTGATGATCTGATGATGTCACTGTAACTTAATTACCTTTTTACAAATCCTATCTGCAAAAACAGTCTCAGTACTGAGGGTTAAAACTTCAATATACTAGATTTTTTAGGGGGTCACAATTCAGCCCATCACAGTTATATTTCAATTAAAATATACTTTAACATAAAAATCACCAGGTGTCTGTATTAGTTTGTTCTCTCATTGCTATGAAGAGATACTTGAGACTGGGTAATTTATACACACACATACACACACACACACACAGAGGTTTAATTGACTCACAGTTCTGCAGGCTGCACAGGAGGCACAGCTGGGGAGGCCTCACGAAATGGATAATTATGGGGGAAGGCGAAGGGGAAGCAGGCATGTCTTACATGGCCAGAGAAGGAGTAAGAGAGACAAGAGAGAGGTGATACACAGTAAACAACTGATTTCACGAAAACTCACTATCATGAGAACAGCAAGGGAAAAATCCACCCCCTTTTCCGATCACCTCCTACTGAGCCGCTCCTCCAACATGGGGCATTACAGTTCAACATGAGATGTGGGCAGGAACACAAATTCAAATCATATCGGTGTCTTTTTACAAATTTTATTTCCGTAGGTTTTCGGGGAACAGGTGGTATTTGGTTACATGAGTAAGTACTTTAGTAATGATTTGTGAGATTTTGGTGCACTCATCACCCAAACAGTACACACTGACCCCAATTTGTAACCTTTTATCCCTCATCCCCTTTCCACCCTTTCCCTCTAAGTCCCCAGAATCTGTTGTATCATTCTTATGACTTTGTTTCCTCAAAATTTAGCTCCCACTTATGAGTGAGAACATACAACGTTTGGTTTTCTGTTCCTGAGTTACTTCACTTAGAATAATAGTCTCCAATTCCATCCAGGTTGCTGCAAATGCCATTAATTCATTCCTTTTTATAGCTGAGTAGTATTCCATTGTGTGTGTTTGTGTGCGTGTGTGTGTTATATATAGTTATATATTGTTATATATAGTGATATGCATTTATATACCACTATATAGTTATATATAGTGATATGCAATTACATATGGTGATATATATAGTGTATATACATAGTGACATATTGTTATATAGTTACATATATAGTTTCATATATATACACACACATATATATGGCTGAGTAGTTGTCCATTGTGTTTATATATCACAATTTCTTTATCCACTCATATAATGACTTATTTTCCTCTGGGTAGATACGCAGTAGTGGGATTACTGGATCAAATGCTAGTTCTACTTTTTCTTCTTTAAGGAATTTCCACACTGTTGTCCCTAGTGTTTGTACTAGTTTTCATTCCCACCAGCACTGTCGAAGTGTTCCTTTTTCACAGCATAAATGGTGTCTTAAACAGCAAGTTTGGCAATCTGGGAGAAGAGTGTTACAGACAATGGCAGCTATGAAAATATGACTAAGGCAGATCAAGTGCTGCAATTTCAGGGAAAAACAAGGAGTTAGTGGTGATTGGGCAGATGTACAATGGGGACTATGGTAAGAGACAAGACAAAAGAGGGTCAGGAGGTCACATTCTGTAGGGCTTTAAGGAAACATATTTTTGTGTTCTAAATACTTTTCAGGTCATCTGAAACACTGAAATATTATTACAAGATATTTAGTCAATGGCCTCAATAGTGAAGATAACATATCCTAGCCTGACTTAACTTTAATTATAATTACAGTGATTCCAACTCAAGTGTGTCCGACCACTGACCATATTATGTAAAATACTTGGAAAACTAAAATTAAAGAATTTGTAAAGGAGTTTGCTAAAATATTATACTTAGAATAGCTATATATCCACATTATTGGAGGGATACTTAACTTGAAGGCATACATAACCATTAAAAAATAAAGAAACACAATCCACATCTCAGGGGTGTATAGCTGTGAGGTTGCAAATTTGTGCTCCCTATAAACTGCCACAGATGTTGCTATTGGGATAATCTGACATCTTTGGTGGAAGAAAAAGTTCCACTAGTGATGTAGCCAAATAATTAATTGGACATTGCTGAGAGAGTTACCTGCAAAAGTCTGTACCATAAATTTTTAATATAAATTATCATAAAAGAGTCTTCTGTAGTGAGCTGCTCAAAAACTCTAGAAAATAATTTCTGTTGAGTTATTAGTATTAGTTTCTTTAAAACAATATTTGTTAAATTCAAGATTTAAATTAATTTATTTGGAATTATAGACTTCTAGAAATAGAAAGAACACTAGGAATATTCCAGTCTAGCTGTTTTATGTTTCAAATCGGGCTGAGAGAAGTTAAATGATATTCCCCAAGGTTACATTAATTGACAAAAATGTTGAAACTAAAACTAAGTTTCCATAGGTTTATTCTCCCTGCTTTTAAGTGGCAGTTCTAAAACCTATTTGGTCTAATAGGAGTATCATATCCCTGAAACTTTCCTGCAGTGTTCACCCAAATTGAAGGTAGAGTTGCGAAAGAGTAGCTACTACAAAAAGGAAAGAACTCAGTCAATTTCCTCTCTTCTCTCGGTAGGAACTCACAGAAGAGTATATTCTCTTACAGTTCATGAAGTGAAAACAGTAGAAAGAACCGGAATTTATGTACAGGGAAAAAGTCATTAGATAGTCTTTTATAGTGTCTGTTGAAGTGGTATTTCAAGAATTTTTACAGACATATTTGCACCATTACTTGCCTGAGAATATTAATTCTTTTTCAATCAACATTAATGATGGGGATATAGGTTGAGTTTTCCATAACACAAAATAAAATATAGATTGTATGAAATCTATATTTTATTGAAATTGAATTAATTATTGACAAATGTAATATGCATGTAAATCACCGGGGGAAGTAAAATGCAGAATTCAGGAATTCCACATTCAAAGGCTGCTTCAGTAGGCTTAGTGGTGAAGACAGAATCTTTGTATTTATCACAGGTAACTAAAATAACTGGTTGCTAGACCACATTTTCAGAAAAGCTATTGCAATGCATCTGGATGTCTTTAGGGGCATTTTCTTACCTTCCCTCCTGACTGTTGTTCATTTCATTTGTCTGTACTTTTAAAATTTTGCTATATTCACTGATCATAGACCAAATCTAACTTTCATCAACGTATTTCCTTCATTATTTTTCTGTCAGTCAAAAAGCATTGCAATATAATTTAAAATGGTCATATTTATTACTGGCACTATCTTTGATAATATGTATTGCAAACAATATAACAATGTATACATATGTACTGTATGACATTTCTACAAAAATTAAATGTAAATGTGATTATCAAGATATCAGTTAATGAAATTAATAATATGCAGCTTTGGCTTCTGACAGGGGACTCAAAAGAGACATTCATTTCAAAATTACTGAAAAGAAACCCTGGCTAAATAGGTGTACTAAGTTAGAGTTTCATCTAAACTGTGAATGAAGTCATGTATATTGGAGTGTGTGTGTGTGTGTGTGTGTGTGTGTGTGTGTGTGTGTGTTTTAAGGAGAAGATTGAACATTAATAAAATCCAGATTCTGACACAGTAGGTTTCAGGTGAGGCATAAGATTCTGAATTTCTACCACATTCCCAACTGATACCTATATTTCTGATCTGTGAATCATGTTTTGCACAATGATACTTTAGAGGACGTTTCTTTCATTGACATATCATAACTCTGTGTGGTGAATCTATTTATCACACTATATTCACAATAGTGTTCCAGTGGAGTGTTGTTCAATCTACCTATGGAATTCTTTGACAGTGTGCATTGCAGATTTCTTTCGTCAGTTCCTGAAAAATAAAATGTTTTTCACCATCTGAGGTAATATTTTCTTTGTATCCACTTATATATGAGATGCTGTTTTGTATTATTTGGGAACTAATTTCCCTAAATTGAGAATCAATTGACTCTTCAGCTTGCATTCAGCTTGCATTGGTGAATTTTGCAAACCTCACTATTAAACAAATCCTCAGTGTAAATAAGAAAAATTTAAAACTTTCCTGTTAAACTAAATGCCTCAATTAAGAAAAATGTCCATCATTCCAGAATTGTCTGGTCGAATGGTAAAAAACAAGGATTTCATATTTTGTATTGTAGAGTAAAATAGGTGGAAAATATTAGAAAGGCATTGTAATTTACTCAAGAGGAAAAAAATAAAATAATACAGAAAATTATCCTTATAGAAGTCCTGAAATGTGGTACTAAAAACCACTCGTATATTTGAGAATGTCCCTAGATATATCAGGTCTTAAGAAATATGCAAATACCACCTCTGTGATAAAGTCAGCATATTATGCCACCTTTCTAGTTAAACTTAGAGATCTGTCTTAACGTCTTGACTCTCACTTCATTATTCTGCTTCCTGCTGTTTCCTGCATGCTAAAGATGAAATAACCTTATAATATGACATCCTATGCACCAAATGAAAGGAAAGACACATATACGAAGTAAAGAAAATTATTTTCTGTTCAGTTTGTCCCCCAAACTTATGTGAAATACCTCAGAAAATAAAACAAATTGATTTCCACATTCAGGAAGAGAATATTTCTACTATAATCTGCATCCTTCACATTATGGGTTTCTAGAACCCAGAGCTTGTCTCCACAATTGAACACTAACTGAAGATTGAAAAGTAGGTG
>NW_012101798.1:3191372-3198475 GCF_000951045.1 Mandrillus leucophaeus
AAATTTTGCTATATTCACTGATCATAGACCAAATCTAACTTTCATCAACGTATTTCCTTCATTATTTTTCTGTCAGTCAAAAAGCATTGCAATATAATTTAAAATGGTCATATTTATTACTGGCACTATCTTTGATAATATGTATTGCAAACAATATAACAATGTATACATATGTACTGTATGACATTTCTACAAAAATTAAATGTAAATGTGATTATCAAGATATCAGTTAATGAAATTAATAATATGCAGCTTTGGCTTCTGACAGGGGACTCAAAAGAGACATTCATTTCAAAATTACTGAAAAGAAACCCTGGCTAAATAGGTGTACTAAGTTAGAGTTTCATCTAAACTGTGAATGAAGTCATGTATATTGGAGTGTGTGTGTGTGTGTGTGTGTGTGTGTGTGTGTGTGTGTGTTTTAAGGAGAAGATTGAACATTAATAAAATCCAGATTCTGACACAGTAGGTTTCAGGTGAGGCATAAGATTCTGAATTTCTACCACATTCCCAACTGATACCTATATTTCTGATCTGTGAATCATGTTTTGCACAATGATACTTTAGAGGACGTTTCTTTCATTGACATATCATAACTCTGTGTGGTGAATCTATTTATCACACTATATTCACAATAGTGTTCCAGTGGAGTGTTGTTCAATCTACCTATGGAATTCTTTGACAGTGTGCATTGCAGATTTCTTTCGTCAGTTCCTGAAAAATAAAATGTTTTTCACCATCTGAGGTAATATTTTCTTTGTATCCACTTATATATGAGATGCTGTTTTGTATTATTTGGGAACTAATTTCCCTAAATTGAGAATCAATTGACTCTTCAGCTTGCATTCAGCTTGCATTGGTGAATTTTGCAAACCTCACTATTAAACAAATCCTCAGTGTAAATAAGAAAAATTTAAAACTTTCCTGTTAAACTAAATGCCTCAATTAAGAAAAATGTCCATCATTCCAGAATTGTCTGGTCGAATGGTAAAAAACAAGGATTTCATATTTTGTATTGTAGAGTAAAATAGGTGGAAAATATTAGAAAGGCATTGTAATTTACTCAAGAGGAAAAAAATAAAATAATACAGAAAATTATCCTTATAGAAGTCCTGAAATGTGGTACTAAAAACCACTCGTATATTTGAGAATGTCCCTAGATATATCAGGTCTTAAGAAATATGCAAATACCACCTCTGTGATAAAGTCAGCATATTATGCCACCTTTCTAGTTAAACTTAGAGATCTGTCTTAACGTCTTGACTCTCACTTCATTATTCTGCTTCCTGCTGTTTCCTGCATGCTAAAGATGAAATAACCTTATAATATGACATCCTATGCACCAAATGAAAGGAAAGACACATATACGAAGTAAAGAAAATTATTTTCTGTTCAGTTTGTCCCCCAAACTTATGTGAAATACCTCAGAAAATAAAACAAATTGATTTCCACATTCAGGAAGAGAATATTTCTACTATAATCTGCATCCTTCACATTATGGGTTTCTAGAACCCAGAGCTTGTCTCCACAATTGAACACTAACTGAAGATTGAAAAGTAGGTGCGATTGGAGAGATCTGGCAAGATGGCCAAATAGGAACAGCTCCCGTCTGCAGCTCCCAGCTAGACTAACACAGAAGGCAGGTGATTTGTGCATTTCCAACTGAGGTGTCATGTTTATCTCACTGGGACTGGTTAGGCAGTAGGTGCAGTCCACGGAGGGTGAGCAGAAGTAGGGTGGGGTGTCACCTCGCCCAGAAAATGCAAGGAGCAGGGGGCCTCCGTTTCCTGGCCAAGGGAAGTGGTGAGGGATTGTGCTATCTGGCCCAGATTCGATGCCTTTCCCATGGTTTTTGCAGTCTGCAGACCAGGAGATTCCCTCGTGTGCCTACATCACCAGGGCCCTGGGTTTCAAGCATGAAACTGGGCAGCTGTTTGGGGAGACACTGAGCTAGCTGCAGCAGTTTGTTTTTCATACCCCAGTGACACCAGGAACTTCAGCGAGACAGAATCATTCACTTCCCTGGAAAGAGGGCACTTTTGAGAAGTGTCTGTTTATATCATTTGCCCACTTTTTGAATTTTTTTTTCTTGTAAATCTGTTTAAGTTCCTTGTAGATTCTGGATGTTAGATCTTTGTCAGATGGATGGATTGCAAAAATTTTCTCCCATTCTATAGGTTGCCTTTTCACTCTGATGATAGTTTATTTTGCTCATCAAAAGCTCTTTAGTTTAATTAGATCCCATTTGTCAATTTTAGTTTGTGTTTCAATTGCTTTTGGTGTTTTAGTCATGAAGTCTTTGCCCATGCCTATGTCCTGAATGGTATTGCCTAGGTTTTCTTCTAGGGTTTTTATGGTTTTAGGTCTTACATTTAAGTCTTTAATACACCTTGGGTTAATTTTTGTATGAGGTGTGTAAGGAAGGGGTCCAGTTTCTGTTTTCTCCATGTGGCTAGCTAGTTTCGCCAGCACTATTTATTAAATAAGGAATCCTTTCCCCATTGCTTGTTTTTGTCAGGTTTGTCAAAGGTCAGATGATTGTAGACGTGTGGTGGTATTTCTGAGGTCTCCGTTTTGTTCCATTGGTCTATATATCTGTTCTGGTACCAGTAGTATCATGCTTCGGATACTCTAGTTTAGTAGTATAGTTTGAAGTTAGGTAGAGTTTGATACGTCCAGCTTTGTTCTTTTTGCTTAGGATTGTCTAGGCTATATGGACTCTTTTTTGGTTCCATATGAAATTTAAAGTATTTTTTTTTCCTTAGTTCTGTGAAGAAAGTCAGTGGTAGCTTGATGGGAATAGCATAGAATCTATAAATTACTTTGGGCAGTGTGGCCATTTTCATGATATTGATTATTCCTATGTATGAGCATGGAATGTTTTTCCATTTTTTGTATCCTCTCTTATTTCCTTGAGCAGTGGTTTGTAGTTCACCTTGAAGAGGTCCTTCACGTCCCTTGCAAGTTGTATTCCTAGGCATTTTATTTTCTTTGTAGCAATTGTGAATGGGAGTTCACTCATGATTTGGCTCTCTACTTGCTATTATTGGTGTATAGAAAAGCTTATGATTTTTACACATTGATTTTGTATTCTGAGTCTTTGCTGAAGTTGTTTATCAGCTTAAAGATTTTTTGGACTGAGATAATGGGGTTGTCTAAATATACAATCTCATTTTCTGCAAACAGAGGCAACTTGACTTCCTCTCTTCCTATTTGAACACTAATTCTTTCTTTCTCTTGCCTGATTGCCCTGGCCAGAACTTCCAATACTGTGTTGAATAGGAGCAGTAAGAGAGGGCATCCTTGTCTTGTGCCAGTTTTCAAAGGGAATGCTTCAGGTTTTGCCCATTCAGTATGGTATTGGCTATGGGTTTGTCATACATAGCTCTTATTATTTTGAGGTATGTTCCATCAAAATCTAGTTTATTGAGAGTTTTTAGCATAAAGAGGTGTTGAATTTTATTGAAGGTCTTTTCTGCATCTATTGAGATAATCATGTGGTTTTTATCATTGGTTCTGTTTATGTGATGGGTTAGTTTATTGATTTGTATATGTTACACCAGTCTTGCATCCCAGGGATGAATCCAACTCTATCATGGTGGATAAGGTTTTTGATGTGCTGCTGTATTCAGCTATCCAGTATTTTATTGAAGATTTTCGCACTGATGTTCATCTGGAATATTAGCCTGAAATTTTCTGTTTTTCTTGTGTTTCTGCTAGGTTTGGGAATTAGGATGATGCTGGCCTCATAAAATGAGTTAGGGAGGAGTCCCTCTTTTTCTATTATTTGAAAAAGTTTCAGAAGGAATGGTACCAGCTCCTCTCTGTACCTCTGGTAGAATTTGGCTGTGATTCTGTCTGGTCTTGCGCTTATTTTTTAACGGGTAGGCTATTAATTACTGCCTCAATTTCAGAACTTGTTTTTCATCTATTCAGGGAATCAACTTCTTCCTGGTTTAGTCTTGAGAGGGTGAATGTGTTGAAGAATTTACCCATTTCCTCTAGATTTTCTATTTTATTTTCATAGATGTGTTTATAGTATTCTCTGATGGTATTTTGTATATTTGTGGAATCAGTGGTGATATCCCCTTTATCATTTTTTTATTGTGTCTATTTGATTCTTCTCTCTTCTCTCCTTTAGTAGTCTGGCTTGTGGTATATCTATTTACTTAATCTTTTCAAAGAACCAGCACCTGGATTCATTTTTTTAAGGGTTTTTCATGTCTTTATCTCCTTCAGTTCTGCTACAATCTTAGTTATTTCTTGTCTTCTGTTACCTTTTGAATTTGTTTGCCCTTGCTTCTCTAGTTCTTTTAATTGTGATATAAAGTGCCTATTTTAGATCTTTCTCACTTTTTGATGTGGGCATTTATTGCTGTAAATTTCCCTCTTAATACTGCTTTAGCTGTGTTCCAGAGATACTAATACATTGTCTCTTTGTTCTCCTTGGTTTCAAGAACTTTGTTATTTCTGCCTTAATTTTGTTGTTTACCCAATAGCCATTCAGGAGCAGATTTTTCAGTTTCCATGTCGTTGTGTGGATTTGAGTGAGTTTCTTTATCCTGAGTTTTAATCTTATTGCACTGTCGTCTGAGTGACTGTTCCTTACGATTTCCATTCATTTGCATTTGCTGAAGAGTATTTTACTACCAATTATATGGTCAATTTTATAGCAAGTGCTATGTGGTGCTGAGAAGAATGTATATTCTGTTGATTTGGGGTGGAGAGTTCTGTAAATGTCTATAAGGTCTGCTTGGTCCTGAGCTGAGTTCAAGTCCTGAATATCCTTGATAATTTTCTGTCTCATTGATCTAATATTGACAGTGGGATGTTAAAGTCTCCCACTATTACTGTGTGGGAGTCTAAGTCTCTTTGTAGGTCTCTAAGAACTTGTTTTATGACTATGAGTGTGCCTGTACAGTGTCCATATATATTTAGGATGGTTAGCTCTTCTTGTTGCATTGACCCCTTCACCATTATGTAATATTATGTAACTCCCTTCTTTGTCTTTTTATCTTTGTTGGTTTAAAGTCTGTTTTACCAGAGACTAGGATTGCAACCTTTTTTTTTTTTTTACTTTCCATTTGCTTCATAAATCTTCCTCCATCCCTTTATTTTGAGCCTATGTGTGTCTTTGCACATGAGATGAGTCTTTTGAATACAGCACACCGATGGGTTTTGACTCTTTACTCAATTTGCCATGTGTGTGTTTTAATTGGGGCATTTAGCCCATTTACAGTTAAATGTAAATTTAAATGTGTGAATTTGATCCTGTCATTATGATGCTAGCTGGCTATTTTGCACATTAGTTGATGAAGTTTCTTCATAGTGTCATTGGTATTTATATTTTGGTGTGTTCTGGCAGTGGCTGCTACCAGTTTTTCCTTTCCATACTTAGTGCTTCCTTAAGAAGCTCTTGTAAGGCAGGCCCGGTGGTGTCAAAATCCCTCAGCATTTGCTTCTCTGTGAAGGATTTTATTTCTCCTTCACTTATGAAGCTTAGTTTGACTGGGTATGAAATTCTGGGTTGAAAATTATTTTCCTTAAGAATGTTGAATATTGGCCCCCACTCTCTTCTGGATTGCAGGGTTTTTGCAGAGAGATCTGATGTTAGTCTGATGGGCTTCCCTTTGTATGTAACCTGACCTTTCTCTCTGGCTACCCTAACATTTTTCATCATTTCAACCTTGGAGAATCTGACAGTTGTGTGTCTTGGAGTTGCACTTCTCGAGGATTATCTTTTTTTGTGGCGTTCTCTGTATTTCCTGAATTTTAGTGTTGGCCTGCCTTGCTAGGCTGGGGAAGTTCTCCTGGATCATATCCTGAAGTGTGTTTTACAACTTGGATCCATTCTTGCCCTCACTTTCATGGACCCCACTCTATCGTAGATTTGGTCTTTTCACAGAGTCTCATATTTCTTGGAGGCTTTGTTCATTCCTTTTCATTCTTTTTTTTTTTCTAATCTTGTCTTCATGCCGTATTTCAGTAAGTTGATCTTCAACTTCTGATATCATTTTTTCCACATGATCGATTTGGCTATTGATACTTGTGTATGCTTCACAAAGTTCTCATGCTGTGTTTTTAAGCTACATCACGTCATCTAGGTCTTCTCTAAACTAGTTATTCTACTTAGCAGTTCTCGCAACCTTTTGTCAAGGTTCTTAGCTTTGTTGCATTGGGTTAAAACATACTCCTTTAGCTCAGAAGAGTTTGTTATTACCCATCTTCTGAAGCCTACTTCTGTCAATTTGTCAAACTCATTCTCTGTTCAGTTTTGTACTCTTGCTAGAGAGGAGTTGTGATCATTTGGAGAAGAAGAGGCTTTCTGGTTTTTGGAATGTTTAGCATTTTTGTGCTGGTTTTTACTCATCTTTGTGGATTTATCTACCTTTGATCTTTGAGGCTAATGACCTCAAAGAGCAGGGATGTTGCAAGATGAGAGTGTACAAAAGAGAAAGTAGGAGGTGCCAGACTCCTCTAAACAACAAGTTCTTGCTCAAACTAACAGAGCAAGAACTCATTACCATGGGAAGGGCTCCTAGCCATTCATGAGAGGATCTATTCCCTGTTGTGTCAAACCCCTATGAACCTCAATAGGAAATGCAAAAGGTTCAAGAGGCCAAAGAAGAGGCTTAAAGCCAGCAAATGAGCCATGATTTTTTATTATGCACTTACAAGGAAGACAGTCCAGTGGTGGCAGGATAGACAAGAGAAATGGCCCAGTGGCGGTGGGCCAGACAAGGTGTCCACCTTCCTACCATCCAGTGGCAGTGGGCTGAGCAGGAAAACCTCAACTGCCTGCACATAGCATGTACTTATATAGCATTTTCACTTAATACCCTCCCCTTATCGACATCCAACTGGTAACCTTCATCCAATGCAAAACTCACGGCCCCAATATCCTAATGGCCCATGTTCCAAGAGATGGGACAGGGGTTCAAATGTTTCTTATAGACAAGGAACAATTTTCCAGATTGGCCACCCCCCAATTTCTTACCTCAGAACACATATTCAGATGTTTCTGCCATAGAGGGTCATTCTAAGAGTATGCTTAAATTATTGCTATCAGATATTTTTACCCTATATCCCCATGATCCAAACAC
>NW_012101798.1:3198525-3201018 GCF_000951045.1 Mandrillus leucophaeus
CAAAGAGCAGGGGTGTTGCAAGATGAGAGTGTACAAAAGAGAAAGCAGGAGGTGCCAGACTCCTCTAAACAACAAGTTCTTGCTCAAACTAACAGAGCAAGAACTCATTACCATGGGAAGGGCTCCTAGCCATTCATGAGAGGATCTATCCCCTGTTGTGTCAAACCCCTATGAACCTCAATAGGAAATGCAAAAGGTTCAAGAGGCCAAAGAACAGGCTTAAAGCCAGCAAATGAGCCATGATTTTTTATTATGCACTTACAGGGAAGACAGTCGAGTGGTGGCAGGATAGACAGGAGAAATGGCCCAGTGGCAGTGGGCCAGACAAGGTGTCCACCTTCCTACCATCCAGTGGCAGTGGGCTGAGCAGGAAAACCTCAACTGCCTGCACATAGCATGTATTTATATAGCATTTTCACTTAATACCCTCCCCTTATCGACATCCAACTGGTAACCTTCATCCAATGCAAAACTCACGGCCCCAATATCCTAATGGCCCATGTTCCAAGAGATGGGACAGGGGTTCAAATGTTTCTTATAGACAAGGAACAATTTTCCAGATTGGCCACCCCCCAATTTCTTACCTCAGAACACATATTCAGATGTTTCTGCCATAGAGGGTCATTCTAAGAGTATGCTTAAATTATTGCTATCAGATATTTTTACCCTATATCCCCATGATCCAAACACCTCCCATCAAGCCACACCTCCAACATTGAGGATTACATTTTAACATGAGATATAGAGTGGACAAAACAGCCAAACCATATCAATATAATTCTAGAAAGGTCATTAAATTTACTTAGGCTGAAACTTTCAGTTATCCTATAAACTATGTTAAAATGCATTAAAACTTAGCAAAACCTTGTTTTTAAAATTATAGTCTTTTAATCTTTGTCAGATATTGTGAAGCTGATTTTTAAAAACAGATTATTGTATCCATCCTGTTCTCTGCCTTGGTCTCACTGAAGCAGACTCCTTTGAATAGCTCTCTTGAATATCTTTATAACAAGTATTGCAGTGAGTCTTTACACAATAAAGCTTGAGAAAACTCTGACAATTCTTTCCCAACTTTCCACAAAACAATTCCTCACAAGAAAGATTGCTCTATAGGAAACATAGACAAAGTTTAAAACACAATGAAAGAGATTATTGCTCAATGAAGTTTGAAGAACGTACAAAAGAAAAAAGGGCAAGCATAATATTTTGTATTCCTATCCAAGGCTCTTCACCAAGTCTGGCCTCGACTCCCAAAAAAGATGCAAAATTTACCTTTACAATATCTTAGAATTCTAATGACAGAATGTATTTCAGGTTTTTTTGTTTTTGTTTTTGTTTTTTTCTTTTTGGAACATGATAGATTAATTTGCCAAGCTGGAGAAATTGACTATTTTTTATATAATTGACTAAAACTAGTAAAACCAACAACTGAGAAAAAAAAAAGTCAATATCAGTACCCTACATTCTGAGTTCAGAGAACAGCAAGCTGTGAGATCAGAGCCTGATGAGAAACACTATTTTAGCAGGAGTGTGATTGCATTTCTATCCCACTTGCCTTTTCCAATTTAGGAGAACTACACTTGGGACATAGGGACACAGGTAGTCTTTTGAGGAAGGAAAAATCATGAAGATAAGTTATCCTATTTCTTTTTTCCCTCAAGAAAGGATTATTGACTGACTCTCATTACCAACATGGCATTAGGTGGTCACTGGTGAATTGCTTGTAATTTCTGTGGGTGCCTATGAGGCAGGGCTAATTATTTACTTCCCCAGTAGGATATCTACTTGGCCATTGGGCTTAATGACTTCCACTTATGAGACTAAGTTTAAATGGGATCAGGATGAGCAACAAAGGACTGAGGAAAGATGGTATGGTCAGGCTGAGATTAGGTAGGGAAAACCCTCAAATATATGTTTCTGAAAGGTGGCAGAAAATGGATCTTACCTTTGCCAAGTTAGAGTTGTGAAGGATATATGGAACCGGTCTCATATATTTGCTGGGACCACCAGTGTGTGATTTAGAGTTTCAGGCCTGTTAAGAACATCCCACCAGCACCCCTTTCTAGATGCCAAACTGAGTAAGTTCACTCTTCTCCATGTCCACTGATGTTTGAGACCGGCGTTTGAGCTTGAGTCAGCAAGGTCTGCTTTTGCCTGTATTTATTGACAGCAAGATCAAATGCAATAACTTAGGTCAGTTTTGATAAGCATAAAGGGAGTGAGTTGGGAAGAAACCTACTATCTTCTATCTTTACATGATTTTTATTATCACTTGCAAAAAAAAATAAGGTGATGGCCAAGTGACACACACTCAAATACTAATACAGATAAACATATTTCATTTAATGCTTTCTCCTTCTTCCCAGCCTTTCACCAAGAAAATAAGTCAGTAGAAAAGAGATGTGAGTTTGAAAGAGCTACCTACACCTGTCCCTGAGTGCCCCTTATCCTCTCAGACACACGAGACACGAGTGGAGACACTCATCCAACTTA
>NW_012101798.1:3201068-3255386 GCF_000951045.1 Mandrillus leucophaeus
CAATATCAGTACCCTACATTCTGAGTTCAGAGAACAGCAAGCTGTGAGATCAGAGCCTGATGAGAAACACTATTTTAGCAGGAGTGTGATTGCATTTCTATCCCACTTGCCTTTTCCAATTTAGGAGAACTACACTTGGGACATAGGGACACAGGTAGTCTTTTGAGGAAGGAAAAATCATGAAGATAAGTTATCCCATTTCTTTTTTCCCTCAAGAAAGGATTATTGACTGACTCTCATTACCAACATGGCATTAGGTGGTCACTGGTGAATTGCTTGTAATTTCTGTGGGTGCCTATGAGGCAGGGCTAATTATTTACTTCCCCAGTAGGATATCTACTTGGCCATTGGGCTTAATGACTTCCACTTATGAGACTAAGTTTAAATGGGATCAGGATGAGCAACAAAGGACTGAGGAAAGATGGTATGGTCAGGCTGAGATTAGGTAGGGAAAACCCTCAAATATATGTTTCTGAAAGGTGGCAGAAAATGGATCTTACCTTTGCCAAGTTAGAGTTGTGAAGGATATATGGAACTGGTCTCATATATTTGCTGGGACCACCAGTGTGTGATTTAGAGTTTCAGGCCTGTTAAGAACATCCCACCAGCACCCCTTTCTAGATGCCAAACTGAGTAAGTTCACTCTTCTCCATGTCCACTGATGTTTGAGACCGGCGTTTGAGCTTGAGTCGGCAAGGTCTGCTTTTGCCTGTATTTATTGACAGCAAGATCAAATGCAATAACTTAGGTCAGTTTTGATAAGCATAAAGGGAGTGAGTTGGGAAGAAACCTACTATCTTCTATCTTTACATGATTTTTATTATCACTTGCAAAAAAAAATAAGGTGATGGCCAAGTGACACACACTCAAATACTAATACAGATAAACATATTTCATTTAATGCTTTCTCCTTCTTCCCAGCCTTTCACCAAGAAAATAAGTCAGTAGAAAAGAGATGTGAGTTTGAAAGAGCTACCTACACCTGTCCCTGAGTGCCCCTTATCCTCTCAGACACACGAGACACGAGTGGAGACACTCATCCAACTTACACTAGCAACTTTGACTCCAATATGGAGCTTATGCTTTATATTGCATTGCAGAAATCTTGAAAATGAAAACTGCCCAGATAATTTAATAATCAAAACCAACTGAAAATTTAAAGGTGTCTACTGTGATATTATTAAGAGAACCCATTACCCAGGTGGTATGGTATGACTGAGGGATTAGTTAAAATGGCAAATAGGTGGTGTTAAATAAATAAATAAAAGACATAGTTTAATATTTATTTCAAAGAATTGAGTGAAATTAGTCAAACTGCTTTATCATCTTATCCCTTATCCTGATTTTCACTAACTATCCTTTATTCACCACTTTCACTTCTACAAATGCAGAAGTACTAGACTACAGGAAATTGGAGAAAGCAAGTGATTTGGATATGTCACATTACATCTCCAAACCTCATTTCCCTCATTTGTAATACGCTAATGACACTTTCCAGCTCCCAGAAAATACAATACTTAAAGTTTGCTGTGGAAAATTTTGTGAGATGAAGACTAGGACATTTCCGAAATACTTTCCTGGGTTTTAGATGGAGAAAAAAGAAACTGATTGACTGTCTGATTGACCACATATGAAGGTGCTGATCAATTCAAAAGAGGGGTAATATTTCCCTAGTCTTTCAAAAGTTTCATATAAAATCATGGTCAAAAGTCACTGCCTCTCTACCCTGTTATTACACACAAAACACCCTCACAGGACACATCACAAAAGGTCCCGGTTACCTCTAGCTCTTTAAGACACTTTGATAGCTAGATCTTCCATTTATTAGATTTCCTCAGATTGCTGCTAAAGGTTAAACCATTATAATGTTAAAACATTCTAAATACTTTTTGTAGAACCACAATTCCCCTACCATTGAAAATATTTTCTAACCAGGCATGCTAATCGACTTCTCAAACAATTTAACAATAAAAGAAACAATTTTTTAACGAATGGATAATAAATACCTGGATGATGAAATAATCTGTGCAACGAACCCTCGTGATGCACATTTACCTATGTCACAAACCTGCACGTCCTGCACAATAACTCCTGAACTTAAAATAAAACTGAAAAATAAAATAGAAAATAAACAATTGTAAATGTTGCTTCCCTAGGGAATATCATGTCAGCCCAAAATAACTTAAATCTAATTTCCGATATAATTTATTTTATAGACTATATTTATGAGTTAACTAGGTTATTAAGCTAATTTTGAATTGTATCTATAATATCCATCAAGGTTTAATCAGTATGTGTCAGTGAGCCTCTACTAGCATACCAGACACAATATTATGTATCACATGCTATACAAAATGCAGAAAATTCTTGACTTCCTCGAAAAAGCTTATAATCTGTACATGTTTTGTCTTTAAGATTCCTCAGTTCATTAGAGTAAACCAAATGTTTTTACATTCCTATTACATATGAACTAGAAATTTTAAACCTGTTCAGCAAACCTTCTCTTGATTATATTTTATCTAATTCAAATATTGTGACAAACAGAAATAAAATTACAATTTTCATATGACTTAACACAAGTAGTCTCCAGGCGAGAACACAAGTAGTCTCCAGGCGAGTAACATTCTTAAATTAACTAAATAAATAATAAAAACAAATTATAGCAATATCATATTGGGATAACCACCTTAATTTAGCTATTTTTCAGAATAAACATGGAAGGAAATTACATAAAAATCATTTCTGAAAAAGCTTCCAGTGTTCAATTTTAATCTTTTCATTTTTTTGTTTTTATTTCATACACTTTGTATGACAGTCAAATGAATCTGGATATAGGGATATTTTCCTGAGCTAAGGAAAGATCCATTATGATTACCTATTTTCCTCCTTCACTTCTATTTTAAAATTCTCGTTGGCAGTCTACGAACTAGATTACTGATTAATATAATTACTAAAACCTTGCTCTAAGGTATAATGTGAAAAATTTTGAGATTTTCAATATGTTTTAAACATAAAAAGACTCATACAAAAACCAATTATTATGATGATAAAATGCTTGGCTTCAATATCAGTCTCATGTTCTAATGAATATGAGAATTTAATGGAGATGGTAGAGCATATGAATTTTCAACAGGCACTAGAGAAAAAATTGGAAGAAAAGTTATGGTTGATTGAAATTGGTTGGCAGAAACATTCACTTATATGTTCCAAAATTGTAATGTCTAATATTTTATTAGCTAAAATTTGGAAACAAGTGCACTTCACTGAAAATTCTGTGAAATGTTTCAGATATTGCTTCAGATGAACCCTTTGTGAATGATCATCTGTTTAGTATAAAAGTGCAAACAAATATCTTGCCTTGCAGAGCCCTGATATTTATTTCTGTATGTTAGCAGACTTCAAAACACATTGTTGCTGGCATGCCTGAAAAAGCAACTGAAAAGAATAGACACACTTGTAAAAGTTGCCTGAAAGGAAATATTTTATTGACTTTTTACACATGGACACTTACAATGCATAATATGAATAAGAACATAATGTAAGAACATAATGACTACATTAATCAATTTTACTATTTTTCTATTAAAGGGCTGAGATGGGGCAAGTCTACCTAGCAACTTTTAAATAAACTGATAACTTAAAAATGTAAACACTTATATTAAAATAATGGATATGTTCTCATTTTGGAGGGCCCATTAACCTTGCAGATACATATAGTTTTTGCATCGTATGTATTTCAGATGCCATTTGCCCACATACCCCTACTGCAGGAAGGCAAAATATGTGTTAGTCCTAATATTTAATGTGATCTGCACAGGCCTGTTAGAAACCCAAGTATAAAACTGAATGAAAGAAGTCATTCAGTTTTAACACATATTAATAGCCTCAAATAAACTCTCTTGAAGTGACTTTGTTTTCTGGAAAATAAAGCTTTTATTTAACCAACTGTTGACAGTGCTTTTTAAATGTAGATATTGGAATCTTTTTTTTTTTTTTGGTATAGAGATTTGTAAATTACAGTAAACTACTGCTGAGTGAATGTATACTATGTCTCACATATTAAACTATATGCCATTCATACATTTTTACAAGAATCGTAGGAATCCTTATGGCATATATTCTAAATTTGTATCTGAGGAAACTGAGGCTTAGAGTTGTTTGATAATTTATTTCAAGGCTCTTATATTAGAATGACAAAAGTTTTCTTACTCCAAAACTTGTTATAATAAAGCCATAAGAACTATTGTTGTAGCCAAGATCCAACGTAAAAAAATAATTGATATTTAACAAATAGAAAAGTAATCATCGAAACCAAGATTTTCTATGAACAACAAGCAAAGGATTTATTTCCTGTAGAAATGTTCTTACAAATAAAAGTTTGAGAATATCAGGCCTCAATTAAAACTCAAATACTGCTAAGGGATAACATATATATTATGTTATCTTTCTGACTGTCAGTTTCTGGATGCATGTAATACATACAGAATTCTTTATAATATGCTTTACATATTATAACACATAAAAATACGTAAAGCCTAATAGCCACTAGAAGTGTATGCTATAATATAAGCCTGTCCTACCTGTGGCCAAGGGGCTACATGTGGCCCAGGATGGCTTTGAATGTGGCCCACACAAATTTGTAAACTTTCTTAAAGCATTATGAGGTTTTTTTGTGATTTATTTTTTCTCATCAGCTATCAGTGTTAATGTATTTTATGTGTGACCCAAGACAATTCTTCTTCCAAAGTGGCACAGGAAGCCGAAATATTGGACAGTCCTGCAAATACTATAATCTCTAGAAAAAAAAAATTAGTTCTTCTTTTTTTTTTTTTTAACATTCCTGGGAGAAAGGTGGTTACAAATAAGCTAGTAGCACAAATATAAGAGGGACTGTTTTATTCAGCTTAACATTGTAATTATATGCCTAGGGTAGGGTCATAATACATTGCCAGAATATAATAATAAAATATGCAAAAGCCCAAGAATAAAATATGCAGATGCTCATAATATAACAATAAAATATGCAAATGCCCAAATTAAGTGAGAGATTTTAAGAAACATTTCAAAATGTGTGAGAAAAAAGCAGAAATTCTAAGAAATAATATATTGTTAGGAGGCAATTATCCATGCATCTATTGCATTTCTGCACATCGGGTAACCAAAGGCATTGAATGTCAACTTTTTTTAGATGACTTTTTTAAGGATATCTATATAGCAAACAGCTTTGGAAGATAGAGATAGTGTCTTCCTCTAGAGCAAAGGGCAGGTTTGCTTACAACCTTGGAAGACGGCGATAGTGTCTCTCCTTGGAAAAACTAATGGCCATTCTTAGTGTTCAGGATAAAGATTGGGATTTTGTAGACTCTTGGGTCCTCTCTTTCAATACAATTTACTGCATCACTGGGTACCACTTGGTTTTATTTCTGTTGGTCTTTGAGAATTGAGATGTTGAAAAGTGACACCAAGATGATAATACTCTAGCTACTCTGATTTCTAAGATTAATAAACTGTTGACTCAGGAGTCCTTGGGTCCTGTCAGATCCAAGAAACTGTGGTAGGCTAACCTGTTAGCTGGTATGTTGGTTAAAATTTTATACTCTTTAAAACATATGACATTTTAACGATGATAATAAGAAAACAAAAAACAAAAAACATAGCTTTCCAAAAATGAAGAATGAAGGCTCCGTAGATGATTAAAAGAATATGTGGAAAACCCATGACATTCAATAGTCAATATATTGGTGAAATTACATGGTCAAAACAGTAATAAATCATTTCCTTTTATTGTCTGATTCCATTTACCAGGGAGAAGGTTTAATTATTGTAGATTGAACAGTGCCGTTCTTGTACTAACCCTGCTCTATGCAAGTAAGATTACTTGTCAATCTAGCAATCAGCCTCCTGCTTGCCCTATTGCAACAATTAAGATTATACTAGGATATATCTCAGATGGGCAGAAGATTATGACTCCTTATGGGTAATAGTTATGGAAACACAATGAGAAGGAAAGGGGGGAAACTCATCAACTTTGTGAGTATAAATCAAATACATTGTTGTAATTTTCGCTGGTCCACTTAGGAGATGAGAAAAGAAGGCATGCAATGCTTGTTGAGAAGCAATGACAACAGCTGTATTCTTTTGTGGGCCTACCTATCTTGCATTTATTACATCAACTTAGATTAATTTTGAGATGGCAATGGAAGGTCCCCTCCTAGTTGAAATAAGAGAGCTTTGTCTTTCTCAGGGAGTTTTCCCTTAGGCACGTAAACTCACAGGAATGCTCAGAAAAGAAATTGATGAGATTCCAGGTTCTTACTGACCTGGATTGGGTTTATAATGCTAGTAAAGGTTACCCACTGGAGAATAAGAAAGTGATATAAAGAAATCTATAGAAAGTATGTGGTGAGCTCTATTCTAAGAAAACTCCACTGGCCCCTTATGTTAAAAATGGATGAGAACCTAAGAGATAGGACCTTGATAATGGAAAAGTGGATGCCCCACATTAAAGAGAACTAAAAATTAGTTGGTACTGCTTAAGTTAAGCCCAAATCAGCTAAGGCTACTTAGTAAAGGGGGTTCCCAAAGCTAAAATAAATGACTTAAGCAATGATAGCCTTACCACATGATTGAGAGCTTTGGTTACACACAAAACAAATATTTGAAGCCTAAGCCTATTTAGTTGAGTTATGAGCAGTTGTCACAATGTTGGGAACCTTGTTTAATGGAATGACCTGAATCTTCACTATGTCCCCTGATCTCTCTCTCCTTCCTGATGACCTTAGCTGATTTAAGAAGGAGGCAGGAAGGAAGGAAGGAAAGAAGTCTGAAAAACCTGAGACCAGCAAAACTTTGATATGTCCCTAACTGCTTTTACCGCCAGTTTGTTTTATTTCAGGTAAATCTGCAATACCACTGCCCCAGTCATAATAGAGAAAAAAATTACTTATCACTATGGCACTAGTAAATTTTGAAGGAAATTATATGCCAACACTTAGTATTGATATTATCAACCATATTTTTGGCCGTGGATCCCCAAATGAGTACTTTAAATGTGCTGGCTGGCAGAAGGAAAGAAATTCATGGTGTTTTCTGACCTACTTCCTACATGAGATAAATGGTTGGAAATCAGCAAGAGGGATACCTGCTGTGTGAGTAACAAATGTAGAGGACTTAAAAGGAACTCCAAAATGAAATCATAATGTTTATTTGAAACATTTAAGTAGAATATTACATATATATTTAAAGGCTATTCTCAGATATTCGTCCATGCTCATTATCTGCAATATTTTCCAAATCAATAGGGGAATGGAATTGAGAGAAATAACTGAGTAGAGGGAAAGAACTTGGTCCATCTCAGAGTGCTTGAGGAGAGAATAATCAATAAATGGATGATGCTGGAGGCTAGATCATTTTCCAATTTCTTAAGCTATTGATATTTTTAAATGCTGTGTTTTTTATTTACATATAAATTGAAAATAATATTAGACATGATCAGAATCCCCACCAAAATATCCGCTCTTTGGAATGAAGTCCCACTTCTTTGAAAATGTCTGTCCTCAAGACGTATTAAAAAATCATTATAAATGTGCTAATTTTGTATTGTATAATACTATTAATTTCTTAAAACCAAGAACAATGCCCTTTTTAATATTCAGATTTTGCAAATTTTCAAAACTCTACCAAAATATTAACATTCTATGTACATTATTATACATGCTTTTTTTTTCAAGTAACAAAGGGGCAATTTATGGTAAGGGCCATTTAGGATCCTGATCAGCTTGATTTACCTCTTTAAAGACAGAGCGTGCTGTATCATTTCTCATTTTAGCTGCCATTTTACACTGTCATTGAAATTAAAGTCACTTTTCTCTGTGTTGAAATAGGTAAAAATATTGAGCCAATAGAACACAGAAATATCTAGCCCAGTGTTTTTCAAATATTACCATGCATATGACTCATCTGGGAACCTTAATAAAATGGAGATTCTAATTTAGTAGGTAGGGAACGACATGTGGTATTGTGCATTTCTAATAAGTTGCCAAGTAATGCCAATGTCCACACACCACACAGCCCTCTCGTTTTCCAGGAAAATAAAAAATAGATCAAACATTGAGTGACTTCCTCATAATGGAGACACACCCAGCAGGAGTAAACATCTGGGCCACTGGAGTCGACCACATCAAACCTCTCCGAATGAGGAAATTATTTCATAAATCAAACTAGGAAAGCCTCTAAATCGAAGATGTAAGGATCTTCAAGAAGTAATTCTCATCCCATGCGCATACTCATTTTAAATTTCAAAACAGTGTTCTTTAAAAGCTTTGTCTGCTGCAGGGAACTTCTATTACTCAAAAGCCACAACTACTTTAGTTTCAGCAGTGGTGCTTCACATCTGTCAGTGGTAGTTTTATTAAATGTTGCACTATTTAGAAAGAGAGGGACAAACAGATTAAAAAAAAGAAGAAGAAGAAGGATAAAAACATGTAAAGAGAAGTTTTTCCAGCAGCTTGTTTTTTCGAGAACAAGCTATGGACTTAATATTCAACACTAAAACATGTCTTCCTTCAGGCTTCCTCAAATGCTGGTTGGCTAAATATCAAAGAAATTAATTTTGTTGGGCTGAGATTTGACTTCTGGAAATTCAGTACTCTTAATTAATTTATGATAATCATTGTCTTAAAGAGTTCAAATACCGGAATAATGAAAGCTATTTAAAAATGGTTTGTAATTCATTGCTCATTATTTCTGAAAAATTGTACTTCGTTGTTCATTATTTTTGTTGTTTCAAGAATGTAAAGTTCAAATTTGTGTATTAATACCTTTTTTACTGATATATGCTAAACATAAATTATCTCACATTTTCAAGTGCATACTTTCTTATCTTGATGCACAGGAATTGCCATTTGCCTTTTCTACTTGTTTATTTCTCAGGTGGCACTTAGTAGAATGCTATGAAATTTGTGAGTGGTGAATAAATGACTGTGGACATACTGAGAGTTTAAGTACAAATTGTATGGCCAGTTTCTTATAAATCTGAAATTTCTCAACTTGGCTTTCACATTGTTCTAATACTTCAAGGAATATATATATATATATATATATATATACAGCTGCCATCTCTATTATTATACAACCAGTTGCCGAAAATCATAGGACAGGTGGTTGATGGACCCAGTGGCAATTCTGAAACAAATGTTAAGGGTTAAAATATGTTAGGTCACTTTTCCAAGCTTGATGTTTCCCACTTGGTACAAGCATTTTGAAATGTTATTTCATCACAAAGTGTATCATGTGTTGGAGTCATTCTCTATAGATAGATTTGGTGTTAATGCATTTTAGTTTAACAAATAACTCCATTTGTATGTTCCCTTCATTCTCATGTTTTCATTCTGTACCTCCAGGGTTTTTGGCTATAAATGCAAATTTTGTCATGGTTAACTTTGTATAACTATGTTATATTATTATATATATACAATAGCATAATGTAAATAACTGACTAATTTTTCAGTCCTAATTAATGTCTAGTACATTGCTCACATCTATTTCTTGTTATTAATTGAAAAGCTGGGATATAAAATCACAGTAAATATCATCCATAACGGCCATATAGTCAAACTTATTTTGAAATGTTATAATGGCATGTGCCGTATAATGTAGACAAATGTTTCTTTTTATTGTAAATATAAAATATGCCCACAATAGAAAACTTGAAAAATACTGAAAAAGTTACATGAGGATAAATGAAACAAAGCTTGTATTCTATTATCCATTGATAGGATTTGTTAGAATTTTATTTCCTTCCTTCCTGTGCCTCCTATACCAGATGTACAAGCACAGATAGTAAAAATTCATCTGTGCTTTGGGGTTCACTTTCTGC
Organism: Mandrillus leucophaeus; assembly: GCF_000951045.1. Classification (NCBI taxonomy): domain Eukaryota; kingdom Metazoa; phylum Chordata; class Mammalia; order Primates; family Cercopithecidae; genus Mandrillus; species Mandrillus leucophaeus. Next base: position 3,210,946 of record NW_012101798.1, read on the forward strand.
ACAAAGATTTGAATAATGATTTTTAAATAATCATTGCAACATGACATGGGAATTATTTACAAGATTGGCTACATTATATTAGGTGAACGAAGAATAAATTCTACAACTATCATCTACACTTAAACATTTCAAAATTTTACATGTAATTACTGCTTACTTTATGTATTAAGTATTTAGATTTTTGGAATTTTATTCACATGATTAATACCGCTAACTTTCTTGGCCAGGAAAGTCATGTCATTTGCTTCCACTGGCATTTAGAAAGACTGATTCTTTCAATTCACCATAAGAGCATTGAGTATTAAATAGTTCCTTAATGTTTTCTGAACATTTGATAATTATGTTATCAATTTTCATATTTGTGGAACTATCTGACATACTAATCATTTTCATATCATTGACATTTCCTAATATCTGTATACCCAAATTGTTATGAAAATATTACATATTTTATTAATTTTCTGGAATATTAAAACATTTGGATAATTTTATACAATATTGTGCTCACATGTTGGTATTGGTGTTTTCTTAAAGAAAAGAATTTTCAACCCAGAATTTCATATCCAGCCAAACTAAGTTGCATAAGTGAAGGAGAAATAAAATTCTTTCCAGACAGGTTGAGGGATTTTTGTCACCACCAGGACTGCCTGGCAAGAGATCTGGAAGGAAGCATGAAATATGGAAAGGAAAAACCAGTACCAGCCACTGCGAAAATACACCAAAATATAAAGACCAATTACACTATGAAGAAACTGCATCAACTAGTGTGCAAAATAACCAGATAGCATTATTATGACAGGATCAAATTCACACATAACAATACTAACCTTAAATGTAAATGGGCTAAATACCAAAATTAAAAGACACAGACTGGCAAACGAGATAACGAATCAAGACCCATTGGTGTGCTATATTCAGAAAACCCCTCTTCTGTGCAAAGACACACATAAGGCTCAAAATACAGGGATGGAGAAAAATTACCAAGCAAATGGAAACCAATAAAAATAAAAATAAAAAACCCAGGGGCTTATTTTTTCAATCCTAGTGTCTGACAAAACGGACTTTAAACCAACAAAGATGAAAAAAAAAAAAAAAAAACCACAAAGAATGGCATTACATAACGGTAAGGGGATCAATTAAACAAGAAGAGCTAACTATGCTAAATATATGTGCACCCAATACAGAAGCACCCAGATTTATAAAACAAGTTCTTAGAGACCTACAAAGAGACTTAGACTCCCACATAGTAATAGTGAGAGGCTTTAACACACCCCTGTCAGTATTAGACAGATAAACAAGACAGAAAATTTGCAGGGTTATTCAGGACTTGAATTCAGCTCCAGATCTAGTGGAACAAATAGACATCTCCAGAATTCTCCACCTCAAATAAACAGAATATGCATTCTTTTCAGTGCTACATGGCACTTATTCTAAAATCTACCACATAATTGAAAGTAAAACACTCCTCAGCAAACGCAAAAGAATGGAAGTCATAACAGTCTTTCAGACCACAGTGCAATCAAATCAAAGCTCAGGATTAAGAAACTCACTCAAAACCATACAACTACATGAATATTGAACCACCTGCTCCTTAATGACTCCTGGATAAATAATGAAACCAGGCAGAAATCAAGAGGTTCTTTGAAACCAATGAGAACAAAGAGACAACATAGCAGAATATCTAGGACACAGCTAAAGCAGTGTTAAGAGGGAAATTCGGATCACAAGGTCAGGAGATCGAGACCATCCTGGCTAACACAGTGAAATCCCGTCTCTACTAAAAATACAAAAAAAATTAGCCAGGTGTGGTGGTGGGTGCCTGTACTCCCAGCTACTCGGGAGGCTGAGGCAGGAGAATAGCATGAACCCAGGAGGCAGGGCTTGCAGTGAGCCTAGATCACGCCACTGCACTCCAGTCTGGGCGACAGAGCAAGACTCTGTCAAAAAAAAAAAAAAAAAAAAAAGAGGGAAATTCATAGCACTAAATTCCTATTTTAGAAAGCTAGAAAGATCTCAAATTAGCATTATAATATCACAATTAAAAGAGCTAGAGAAGCAAGAGCAAAGAATAAACTAATTCAAAAGCTAGCAGAAGACAAGAAATAATTAAGTTCAGAGCACAATTGAAGGAGATAGTGACCCAAAAAACTTTCCAAAAAAATCAATGAGCTGTTTTTTTGAAAAAATTAACAAAATAGACCACTAGCTAGACGAATAATGACAAAAAGAGAAAAATAAAATAGACACAATAAAAATGATAAAGGGGATATTACTACTGACCCCACAGAAATAAAAAGTATCATCAGATTATATTATAAACACCTCTATGTGAATAAACTAGAAAATCTAGTAGATTGATCAATTTCTGGACACATACACTGTCCCAAGACAAAACAAGGAAGAGGTTAAATCTCTGAATAGACTAATAACAAGTTCTGAAATTGAGACAATAATTAATGGCCTAACAACCAAGAAAAGCCCAGAACCAAATGGATTCACAGCCAAATTTTACCAGAGCTACAGAGAGGAGCTGGTACCATTTCTTCTGAAACTCTTGCAAATAGCTGAAAAGGAGGGACTGCTCCCTAACTCACATTATTAAATCAGCATCATTCTGTTACTAAAACCTGGCAGAGACACGGCAACAACAATCTGATCTTGGACAAATCTGATAAAAACAAGCAACGGGGAAAGGATCTCCTGTTAAATAAATGGTGCTGGGAAAACTGGCTAGCCATAAGCAGAACACTGAAACTGGACTCCTTCCTTACACTTTATACAAAATTTAACTCAAGATGAATTAAAGACTTAAATGTAAAACCCAAAACCATAAAAAGTCTAGAAAACCTAGGCAATACTATTCAGGACATAGGCATGGGCAAAAACTTTATGGCGATAATGTCAAAAGAAATTGCAACAAAAGCCAAAATTGACAAATGGGAGCTAATTAAACTAAACAACTTCTGCACAGCAAAAAAAAAAAAAAAAAAAGCTATCATTACGGTGAACAGGAAACCTACAGAATGGGAGAAAAATTTTGCAACCTACCCATCTGACAAAGGTCTAATATCGAGAATTTACAAGGAACTTAAATAAGTGTACAAGAAAAATATAAACAAACCCATCAAAAAATGGGCAAAGCATATGAACTTCTCAAAAGAAGACATTTGTGCAGCCAACAAGCATATGATAAAAAGCTCAATATCACTGGTCATTAGAGAGATGTAAATCAAAACCACAATGAGATACCATCTCACGCCAGTTAGATGCATACGTATATTTATTACACATTCACACGAATATTTATTGCAGTACTATTAACAATAGCAAATTCACAGAACCCACCCAAATGCCCATCAGTGCTAGATTAAGAAAATGTAGTACATATACACCATAGAATTCTATGCAGGCATAAAAAGAAATGAGATCATGTCATTCGAAGGAACATGGATGAAGCTGTCATCCTCAGCAAACTAGCACAGGAACAGACAACAAAACACTGCATGTTCTCTCTCATAAGTAGAACTTGAAAGATGAGAACACATGGACACAGGGAGGGGAACATCACACAACAGGGCCTATCGGGGGATGGGACAAAGATAGGGAACTTCAAGGATGGGTTAATGTGTGCAGCAAACTTCTATGGTACACGTATATCTATGAAACAAACCTGCACGTTCTGCACATGTATCCCAGAACTTAATGTAAAATTTATATGTATACATATATATGTGTATATATATCATATTCTATTAATTTTCTCGACTATTTAAAATATTTTAATTCATACTATACCTTACTCACATATTGGTGTTGGTGTTTCTCACTTATATACATATATATTTAAAATTTTTTACCTATAGCAGTTCTAAATGATTATTTACCCAAGCATAATATGACGTATTTTACATTTCTTCTGTTTATTTATTTAGAATAACATTTCCAAGCCCAGATTAGAAAATATTCATCATCAGTTATTTCTGGCTTGTGTTTTTTTACATTTTGTGATTTACTTTAACTAGAATTTAAATAATTTAGAATAATTTCATTTATTATGGATCATTTCTCTTTTAAAACATGTCTATGTAGTTTTCCAATTATGACAGAATACAGTAGAGAAAAAGGTAGAACATTATATACAGGAGCACATTTCATAAGAACAAATTCAGTGCTCGGTCTTGGAGGGAAAGGAAGCACAGGAGATAAACTCCGCATTCAACTCTACTCTTTCCTCCAGTGCATTATCCAAACCCTGTAGCAAGTAAATAGGGGCCACGCAAAGAAATACATGACTTGGAGGGGAAGAAGCAGGGATCAAAGATTGATATTGACAAAGGTATCTGAGGAAGTGAATAACAAGGAGAATTGGGGCACTGAAAATGAGTTTTAAAGATATGCATGGAACTTGCCTTTGTCCTTGGCCAATTCCTAAACTCTAAGTGCTAAGAGTACGATCCACAAATCTCAGCAAAAACTGCTGCCCAAAGGTGAGAGATCACTACAGAGATTGCAGATGTTACATAGTTTTGGAAGATATTACAGATTAGTCCCACTAGTGTGGAAAGGTTTAATAAACAGTCAAGACTTTCCAGTCCTTCAGCAATACTCAACCCTTTGTGAGCTCAAGATGTAGTTCCTCATAGTGGCTGACCGATAATATGAAAAACTACTTTTTTTTTTCTTCATCAAAACAATGATGGGGAACAGTGACAAAAAGATGTAAGAAAGTTCCATTCAGCGAAGCTAGAAACCAAAGGAATGATTAAATAATGTTGTCTAGAACTTATGAAGGGTTCTTAAATAATGGAAGTGACTCTTAATTTCAACATGTATCTATTTCTAGATGAATTATCATTGCTATACATAGAATGGTCATTAAGGATTATCCTTCTTTGGCAACTCTACAGATTTCACAACCCACTTTGTGGAAAAGTTTGAGGGCCTCAAGAGTTGCTTTAGAAATTCTTTTTTGTTGTTATATTCCTGATTTCTTTGAAAAAAAAAAAAAGTAAGTGAGAACTAAGTGAGAATGAGGTATTCTGGACTGAATACAGAGAGGTGGAGCCCTAGATACAGCATTAATTCTCACACTTAAACAGAAAAAAAGAATAACTAAACAAATTGTAAATTAAGGACTTTTCTTGAAGAAGTTGGAGAACTGTAGTTATGGGACAAACAACTAAGCTGAAAATTGGAGGGAAACAGGCATGTTCAGGGAGAAAGAAGATTGAAGAATTTGCTCACCTGGGCCAGATATTGTAGATCACCATATAACCTCATAAGAAGATTCAGCCAGGCAATTTTAACAAATTGCTGAGGAGTAAAGTGAAAGTGTAAAACCCCTAAGGAACATGGACATAAAACATTTATATCTTCTTGGGAACTTTTTGTTTTTTGCTTTTGTTTTTGTTTTTGTTTTATTCAGGCGGAGTCTCGCTCTGTTGCCCAGACCGGAGTGCAGTGGCGCGATCTCGGCTCACTGCAACCTCCACCTCCCGAGTTCAAGCGATTCTCCTGCCTCAGCCCCCCAAGTAGCTCTGGGACTAAGGGCGCCCGCCACTACGCCCAGTTAATTTTTTGTACTTTTAGCACACACGGGATTTCAACGTGTTAGTCAGGATGGTCCCGATCTCCTGACCTCGTGATCCGCCCGCCTCGGCCACCCAAAGTGCTGGGATTACAGGCGTGAGTCACCGCGCCTGGCCACTTGGAAACTTTTCCATCTGTGGTACTCGTAGGGAAAGACTGGGGAGGACCCTGAGAAATATTTCCCATCGTTTTGGCTGCGGAACGAGAACAGCAGCAATTGCTGACTCTATTCCAAACAACGCCCCCATACTTAGCAGGGAACCAACATGTAAATCTCTAGTGGGAAAGAAAAGTAAAAATGGGTTTCCGGGTGCATAAGTGATAATTTTCTGTAGCTGAATGGGAGGACTAGCAGCAACAATCAATATTCTTCCCAGATCTATGCCATCTATCTCTCCTAAGCAACAAAATCCTTATTATGAATGGTCAAGGGCAATAGAATTTAGTTTGATTTTACTGGCAGAAACCTACTGCTGTTTTAAGAAGAGAAAAGGAAAATTTTTAAAAAGCTTTTCTAGCCAATGGAACAGTGAGAATATGTGCTAGTCCCAGCATTGCATCTGAAGGGAAGACAGCAAGGAAGGTTGAATAATAGCTTCCAAAAATAGTCCACATCCTAATCCCAGAACCTGTGACATGCTATCTTACATAGTTTAAGGTACTTTGAAGATGTGGTTTTACAATATTGAGATGGAAGGATTATTCTGGATTTCCTAGGAGGATCAAGTGTTATCAAAAGGAAGGAAGGAGGGTCAGAATTAGATGAAGAAGAGGTATTGATGTAGCCAGAAGATAAAATATGGTATTATGAAGATGGAGGAAGAGTCCACAAACCTAGGAATGGGGGTGGACTCTGGAAAATGCAAAGATTCTCCCCTGGTGCCTTCAGAGGGAACCCAGTTCTGCTGACATCTTATTTTCATTCCAGAAGATGCAGTTGAGGAATATAATCTTCAGAACTCTAACATAATAAATTGATATCATCTTAAGACACAAAATTTGTGGTAATTTGTAACAGCAGCAATAGGAAATTAATACAGCGCTACCAACCACTTACTGGCAAAATCAAATATTGTCAAAAATTCCTCTAGTGAACCTGACATATCACAGTACTGAAATGCTTTTTGCATTAAATTTTGTAACAGTAAATGTCAGAAAAAGGAGATGTGATGATAAAATAAGATGTTAGGATAATACAAGTTGAAGATGAAGAAGTGGACACCAGTTAAGATATTCCCCTAAAATCTTGAAAAGGCAAGGAAACAGATTATCTCTTAAAGCCTCCAGAATGAAGACAACCCAACTAACTCTTTGATGATTATTTACTTCTGATCTCCAGAATGATGAAATAATAATCTCAATTTATGTTTTTTGTAGTCATTGATTTTGTGGTAATTAATTATGGCTGGTATCAAAAACTCATACCAACAGGCCCTTTTGTTACATTATTCCGTTCTGTATTGGCCTGTAAGATATCTGCTGAGAAATCTAATGTTGATCTGGGGAAAATTCCCTTAAGTGTTACTTTACATTATTCTCTTGCTGTTTTTAGAATTCTCTTTGACTTTGATTTTTGACAGTGTTACTATCATATGCCTTGGAGAGGGCTTTTCTTCAGTTGAACCTATTTGGTATTCCTTCAGGTTTATGTTTGTAGGTGTCTACATCTTTCCCACGGATTTGGAAAATGTTCAGCTATTATTCTATTAAATAGCTTTTATATGTTTTTCCCTATTTTTCTTCTTCTGGAAATCCAGAACTGTAAATAGTTATTCACTTAATGGTGTCCCACATGTCACATACGTCTCTTTATTATCCTAAAATATTTTTTCTTCTTTCATTGTTTCTTTGTTTCTCTCTCTTCCTGTTTCTCTCTCTTTTCTGTTTTTTCTTTGTGTGTCTTACTGGGTTATTTCAAAATACCTGTCTTCAGATTCAAAAGTTATTTCTCCTGCTCTATCTGGTATATTGCTGAAGCTCTCTAATATATTTCTTTTTATTTCAATCTTTGAATTCAGGCTGGGGACGGTGGCTCACATCTATAGTCCCAGCACTTTTGGAGGCCGAGGCGAGTGGATCACCTGAGGTCAGAAGTTCAAGACCAGCCCAGCCAACACGGTGGAAGCCTGTCTCTACTAAAAATACAAAAACTACGTGGGCGTGGTGGTGGGCACATATAATCCCAGCTACTTGGGAGGCTGAGGCAGGAGAATCACTTGAACTCAGGAAGTGGGAGGTTGCAGTGAGCTGAGATCACACCACTACGCTCCAGCTTGGGCGACAGAGTAGGACTCCAACTCAAAGAAAAAAAAAAAAAAAAAACTTTGAATTATTCATGGAAGATTGTTTGTTATTCTTCTAAAATTATTGATATCTTCTTGTTGAATTTCTCATTTACGTTCTTTATCTTGACTTTTTGTATTGTATTTTGTGTTCTCTTGTATCTCAGAGTTATTTTAAAATAATTATTTCAAATTTATTTTTATGCGTTTTTATAGATTTTCTTTCCTTAGAGTCTGTAACTAGAATTTATTCCTTCTTTGAAGATATCATGTTTTCTTGCTTTTCCATGTTTCTTGTGTCTCTATGGGAATATAAGTACAGCCGGTGTAATCGTTACTTCTTTCAATTTTATAAAGAATATTTGGTAGGAAAAGGCATTTTCCTGTAGATATATCTACTGTCATTTGGGTAGGGTTTTTTGGTTTTAGATTAAAGGAGTCTCGGTTTTGTTGTTTCTAAATTATTTCTTCACCCACAATCAATGTCAGTGGTGTCTGTGAGTTCCTCAGTGGCTTAGGTTGTGGTTTTGTTTTTTTTTTTTTTTTTCCTGAGGCTGTGCATGGTATTATTGGGGACAAGGACACTAGGCAGCCCATCTTCAGGGCCCTGGCAGGGTGTGCACATAAGAATTTGAGATCCCTACCACTGGGCAGTTCACTAGTTTTGATCATGGTGGGCCCCAGATTGTTGATCCTTGGACCACTGTACAGTATGCACAAGCTTGAGGCCACCTCGCCACTGATATGGGCACAGTTACCAAAAGTGGTGTCAACAGGACCCAGTCAGGCCAGTCATCAAATACCTGAGTCCTATATGTGGATGCCAGCAGTTGAGGTGGTAGGCCCTGGATGTGCATGTCCTTGGCTTCCTTGTGGCTCTCATGGGTGCACATTGACACCACAACTAGCAGTGTTTGGGTTGCTTTCAGTGATGTTGGCAATGAGTAGGTAACTCTCAGATTTTGGGGAACATGTGTTTCAGCTTTGTATGTACTGAGGGAAGCCTCCTGGTGTGCTGACTGTTCCCTGGTGTGTAGGGCATTGTGTGCTGGGGATTTGACTGCACCTCGAATTCTAACCGGTGTCATGACACTGCAGCCCTCTGGGTGGATGTGGGGAGATATCATCAGAATCCTACAACTATAAAGACGCAGGGCCTATTGGGCTCCAGGGAAGGATATAGTCTGGTGGTGGCTTTGCTCTTAAAATGGCACCATGCTACAGCAGCCTGAGTTCTAAGGGGTGAAAAGACCCAACATAAATTTCTTTTCAGAAACAGTGCAGGCACATGGAGTCCAGGCAGCACCCTATACTGGGCTCAAAGCCTGTGAGGGCTGAGGGGGCTTTCCTGTAACAAGTATTGCAGATATCTGTGATGGAAATGTGCACTTGTGGGGATTTTCTGTTTGCCTGTTTGCTGTGATCTTGAGTCTCTCTGGCATCGAAATGGATCCCAACTTGCTTCTTCGCTTTCCTCTCTGCACTACTGACTCAAGTTCCTGTACCTCAGAGGGTCTTTGTCACATTTTTGCAACACTCTAATTCTGCAATATCATAATGTTGAATAGCAACATTATTCCTTCAATGTTCTATTTAATGTAAATTATCTACTTTTTTGTTTTATTTCTTCTTTGCAGAAGAGGTAACTGCTGGGTGCCTCTAGTCAGCCATCTTGATGATGCCTTTATTTTGATGAATAAAAGACCTGTATTTTGATGAATAAAATTTGTTTATTACAAAACACTTATCAGGGATGTGGCATGCATTCTGATAGAAATTGAGAGAGAAAGGGAGAAAGTTAGGAAGAATACAGAAAGAGAAAGACTAGACAGTCCAATGCAGTAGAGGTCTTAGTAGAAATAGCTGAGACAGGGAAATTTAAATACCATTCTCCCATAAAAAAAGACAGGTATCTCTGGAGAAACCACTAATTTTAGGGCTGTGATAGCAGATACACAAGCTAAGTTTGGAGCAGGTTCTAGGGATTTTATTTAAGATGGTAACTTGTGAGAAAGAGATAGGACCTACGTGAAGTAGCTCCCAGTATAAAATCTTGCCCAGCTGTAGCAAACAAATAAATACCTATAGTATTGTACAATAACCAAAAAATAAAATATATATCCATGAGTCCATACTGTCATACGTGAATGATTGAATATGTAAAATAAATGTGGAATAAGGAGTCACATCCTCCTTATTGAAGAAGTTTAAATTATAAAAGTAGAAAAAAAAGTAAGAAACAGAAAATCAGCATTAGAAATACCAGAATAATCATTGCTCTCAGGCAAGATCCACTGACAAATGCCAAATAAATGCATGAAACTGTGATAAACAGGGTATTTGTGTATACTTATATTAGCTTCTTCCAAATATTCGTGAATTACCATGATGGTTTTGATATATGCCCACAAGTTATTTAATACCCTTTCTTTCGGGAAAATGGAACTTCATTTTCCTCCACCTAGATGTGATCTAGGTTTCATCACTTTCTTCTGACGAATTAGTCTTTGGAAAGGAAACCACAGTAATTCTGTAGTACAGAAACTTGGCAGACACCACTTTAGCCATAAAGAAAGGTTTTCATCACCAGTCATATGCTATGTTGATAGTATGTGCTCACCAGTACAATACAAAGAAAGGGCATTCATCTGTGTGATAGTTTTTCTCAAAATTATAACCTTAAATCTAATCATGAGAAAATGTCAGACAATCCAAAAGTGAGCAGCATTTTAAAAATACTAGGCCAGTATATTTCAAACCTGTAAAGTTCATGAAGAACAAGGAATGGCTGAAAAATTGTCATGGAATGAAAATGACTAAGGGAGCATGATGATGAAATACAGTTTATTATCCTGGATTGGATCCTGAATCAGGAAACAGAGGACATAACGGGGGGGAAAAAAAAACTGGCCAAATTCAAATATGTCTGTAATTTAGTAAATAGTACTGTATTAATATTAGATTCTGAGTTTTGATAAATGTACCATGGTTATATAAGACTTTGACTTTATATATAAGCTGTTTGAAAATATAGAGGAGCTCTCTGAACTATTTTTATAGCTTTCTTGTAAATCTAAAATTATTTCTAAGTAAAATTGTTTTTAAAAGTAAAAAAGAAACCCTATTTTCTGTTACTTTTGTTTTCCACTCAGTTGTTCACTAATATTTCATATATTTTTTTCATGAGACTTAAATATCAATTCTGCTTTCTTTCTTTGCTTTATTGTCTCTCTTTTTTTAAATTTAGTGGTCTGTTTTGAGCTGTGTGAAACAACAACCAGTGTGGGAAGTCAACATACTTAATCAGAGCTTTGCCTCAAGGCCAAGGCACCCTGTTGTCAGGAAACTTGTATGGATTTGCTTTGTTCATAAACTTTTCCAATCATATTTCCTGTTGTTTACATCCAGAATACGTAAGCTTCTTTTACTCTGAAAGGTCCAACATTTATAGAAGTAACTTAATTTTATCTCTGCTTGAAAATACCCTAATTCTTGACTGAGCTAATATCTTTCAATAATATCTTGTTAAACACAGCAAGCTACAGTCAATATTCAATAGTGCATCAACTTTTTCTATCTTTTTTTTTTTTTTTTTTTTGAGACGAAGTTTTGCTCTGTCGCCCGGTCTGGAGTGCAGTGGCTGGATTTCAGCTCACTGCAAGCTCCGCCTCCCGGGTTCACGCCATTCTCCTGCCTCAGCCTCCCGAGTAGCTGGGACTACAGGCGCCTGCCACCTCGCCCGGCTAATTTTTTGTATTTTTTAGTAGAGACGGAGTGTCACCGTGTTAGCCAGGATGGTCTCGATCTCCTGACCTCGTGATCCGCCCATCTCGGCCTCCCAAAGTGCTGGGATTACAGGCTTGAGCCACCGCGCCCGGCCTTCTATCTTTTTTTTAGAGTTACCAGCTAAGCACTTGGTTTTCAAATTACTGTAATGAGTACAATTACTAAATATTTTGTTACTGATTATGGTGACCTCCTTCTTTTCAGTTTTCCAAATCAGTTTATTTGCTCTGCAGAACCATATACTGAACTAATATCACATATTTTCATACGTTGGTTTGTTGTTATGGCAATATCTATCTTTTAGTATCAATTTACATGTAAGTACTTTTAGGCTACATTGTTCTAACACGTACACCCAGAACTTTAGATGGTATAAATTTTAAAAAAAGTTGGTTCATTGTTCACATTGCCATCCGAAGTGTGGCTTCCAAAGAATGTTATGTGTTACTTCATCTCTAACTACGAAATATGTGCGTGTGTATATATATTAACGTATAACTTGTAATACATATTTCAATATAATATATATTATCTAGACCTATATTAAATCAATATTATATAACAATATAATATATGAAAACATACATTGTAATGTAATATATTACATGTAAATTATATTATATATTTAATTTACAAATATAACATAATATATAAACATTAAAGGTAATCTATGTATTATATATAGATTATATCACATATAAAATTTTGTATATTAAATACAAACTTTTATATGAGGAGGGAGAGATCACACACCTGCAAAAACCATGCACTGAAAATAATAGCTGCTCACTTTACATTCCTAGAAGTCAATTACATGATCATATCTAATGAAAAGGGAGGCTGGGAAGCAAGGTCTGTCTAGCTCTGTGAAGAAAAGTGTTGTTGACACAAGAGTTATTATTTGTTTTGATTCCTAGAACAACAGCATTTGGCTGAAAAATATTGAGCTTTTGTCAAAGATTTTGTGAATGTTTTACATTTTGAAACAAATTTTACATAAAGAAATACTTCTTAAACATCAAGTCAGTATTCAGTAATTCCACTGAGTTCTTTAAATCTGTGGAAACACTGAAAATAACATAAGTACATATAGTCACCTACGGTACAAATAGAAATACATGTAGGTATGTGTACATGCAAAAATGCTGTTTTATTTAATAAACTTCAAAGTAATTATTTAATATTGAAATCACTCCATAGAAACTTTTAAAATAAAATATACTTTTTCAATTTGAGAACATTTAGAAAAAAACAGAAGTCTAAATTTTACGTTTGTGATCAACTATTTATGTATATTATATGAAATTTAATGTAACAAATTTTAAAATACATTTATTTATTGGTTGTTATAAAAAGTTTGACCACACTATTACATAAAACATAATAAAGCACACATTATCAACTTAAATAAAACTTATGGGCTAGGAATTAAACAGTACATTTTAAGACAATAAAATCCAACCAAATAGTAAATCTGTATGTATGATATCCTTGAAAGTTATTTAGCATCTACTTGTAGTAGTTTTTTTCTAATTCTGTGAAGAAAGTCAATGGTAGCTTGATGGGGATAACATTGAATCTGAAAATTACTTTGGGCAGTATAGTTGTTTTCACGATATTGATTTTTCCAATTCATGAGTATGGGATGATTTTCCATTTGTTTGTGTCCTCTCTTATTTCCTTAAGCAATGGTTTGTAGTTCTCCTTGAAGAGGTCTTTACATCCCTTGTAAGTTGTATTCCTAGGTGTTTTATTCTCTTTTTAGCAACTGTGAATGGGAGTTCACTCATTATTTGGATGTCTGTCTGTCTATTACTGGTGTATAGGAATGTTTGTGAGTTTTGCACATTGATTTTGTATCATGAGACTTTGCTGAAGTTGATTATCTGATTAAGGAGATTTGAGGCTGAGACGATGGGGTTTTCTAATTATACAATCATGTCATCTGCAAACAGAGACAATTTGACTTCCACTCTTTGTATTTGAATACCCTTTATTTTATTCTCTTGCCTGATTGCCCTGGCCAGAACTTCCAATACCATATTGAATAGGAGTGGTAAGAGAAGGCATCTTGTCTTGTGCCAGTTTTCAAAGAGAATTCTTCCAGCTTTTGCCCATTCAGTATGATATTGTCTGTGGGTTTGTCATGAATAGCTCTTATTATTTTGAGATATGTTCCATCAATACTTAGGGGTTTTTAGCATGAAAGGCTGTTAAATTTTATCAAAGGCCTTTTCTACATCTATTGAGATAATCATGTGATTTTCATCATTGGTTCTGTTTATGTGATGGATTATGTATATTGATTTGTGTAGGTTGAACTAGCCTTGTATCTCAGGGATAAAGCCGACTTGATTGTGGTGGATAAGCTTTTTGATGTGCTGTTTGATTCAGTTTGCCAGTATTTTATTGAGGCTTTTCACATCAATGTTCATCAGGAATATTGGCCTGAAATTTTCTGTTTTTGTTGTGTCTCTTTCAGGTTTTGGAATCAGGATGATGCTGGCCTCATACAATGAGTTAGGGAGGAGTCCCTCTGTTTCTACTGCTTGAAATTGTTTCAGAAGCACTGGTACCAGCTCCTCTTTGTACCTGTGGTAGAATTTGCCTGTGAATCCATCTGGTTCTGTGTTTTTTCGTTGTTGTTTGTTTTTTTGTTTTTTGTTTGTTGTTTATTTTTGGTTGGCAGGCGATTAATTACTGCCTCAATTTCAGAACTTGCTATTGGCCTATTCAGGGATTTGACTTCTTCCTGGTTTAGTTTTGGGAGAGTGTATGTGTCCAGGAATTTATCCATTTCTTCTAGATTTTCTAGTTTATTTGTGTGGAGGAGTTTACAGTTTTCTCTGATGGTAGTTTGTTTTTCTGTAGAATCAGTGGTGATAGTCACTTTATCATTTTTTAATGTGTCTATTTGATTATTCTCTCTTGTTTTCCTTATTAGACTGGATAATGGTCTATCTATTTTGTTATTCTTTTCAAAAAGCAGCTCCTGGGTTTGTTGATTTTTTAAGGGCTTTTCGCGCCTCTGTCTCCTTCAGTTCTGCTCTCATCTTAGTTATTTCTTGTCTTCTACTAGCTTTTGAATTTGTTTGCTCTTGTGTATCTAGTTCTTTTAATTGTGACATTAGGGTGTTGATTTTAGATCTTTCCTGTTTTCTCATGTGGGCATTTATTGCCATAAATTTCCCTCTAAACACTGCTTTAGCTGTGCCCCAGAGATTTGGGTACATTGCATCTTCATTCTCATTGGTTTCATAGAACTTATTTATTCTGCCTTAATTTTGTTATTTTTCTGGTAGTCATTCAGGAGCTGGTTGTTCATTTTCCATGTAGTTGTGTGGTTTTGAGTGAGTTTCTTAATCTTGAGTTCTAATTTGATTGCACTGTGGTCTTACAGACAGTTTTTGTGACTTCCATTCTTTTGCATTTGTTAAGGAATGTTTTACATCCAATTATTTGGTCAATTTTAGAATAATTGTAAGGTGATTCTGAGAAGAATGCATATTCGTTGATTTAGGGTGGAGAGTTCTGTAGATGTCTATTAGGTCCACTTGATCCAGAGCTGAGTTCAAGTTCTGAATATCCTTGTTAATTTTCTTTCTCGTTGATCTGCCAAATACTGACAGTGGTGTGTTAAAGTCTCCCACTATTATTGTGTGGGAGTCTAAGTCTCTTTGTAGGTCTCTAAGAACTTGCTTTATGAATCTGAGTGCTTCTGTACTGGGTGCATATATATTTAGAATAGTTAATTTTCTTGTTGCATTGATCCCTTTACCATTATGTAATGTCCTTCTTTGTCTCTTTTATCTTTGTTGGTTTAAAGTCTGTTTTATCAGAGACTAGGATTGAAACCCCTGTTTTTTTGTTGTTTGTTTGTTTTTCTTTCCATTTGCTTGGTAAATATTCCTCCATCACTTTATTTTGAGCCTATGTGTGTCTTTGAACATGAGATGGGTCTCCTGAATACAGCAGACTGATGGGTCCTGACTCTTTATCCAGTTTGCCAGTCTGTGTCTTTTAATTGGGGCATTTATCCCATTAATATTTAAAGTTAATATTGCTGTGTGTGAATTTGATCTTGTCATTTTGTTGCTAGATGGTTATTTTGGCTGTTAGTTGGTGCAGCTTCTTCATAGTGTCAATGGTCTTTACAATTTGGTATGTTTTTGCAGTGACTGATACCAGTTTTTCCCTTCCATGTTTAGTGGTTCCTTCAGGATCTCTTGTAAGTCAGGCCTGGAGGTGACAAAATCTCTCAGCATTTGTTTGTATGTAAAGGATTTTATTTCTCCTTTGATTATGAAGCTTAGTTTGATCGGATGTGAAATTCTGGGTTGAAAATTTATTTCTTGAAGTATGTTGAATATTGGCCCCTGTAGCAGTTTGGTTAGGGTGGTGGGAGAAATTATAAGAAGAAATTATAGGGAAAGATTCAAACCTTCTTGGAAGGCCAGGAGGTTTTGCAAAAGCTTTGAAAGATAATTTGGCCAAAGGCAGCCAAATTCTCTTCTCTGGAGCCTGAGAGCAAAAGGTAGATAACAAGGAGGTGTGTGGCTTTATTCATCCACACATAGGACTGCTGGCTCCAGGAGGGTGACCACATTAATTATCCACAAGCTGTGTTGATTCAAAGCCTTCGTCATTGAATCTGTACTAAATAAATGCCTGCGGTGTCAGCTGGTCAGGGCTGTGGCTATTGTGACCCTTTATGGCACCATCCTTGGTGTCTGTGAGTGACCCAGTCCCCTAGCCTCACAGCCAGGCAAAAAACCTGTGTCTGTGTACATTTTATCGTTCATTGCTCAGCCAGAGTCTATCGGACAGACCTAGCAGCTGGTTCTCCATGAGGGGAATTATGCAAAGGATCATGATGGAGCTCTCAAAAGTGAAGGTGAAGAGGCTACACAGTCAGTAAGTCAATATGTCATTGGTACCAACTCAGGATTTCAAGTTTGAGGGAATTGTTCAGGCTAGGGTTTCATCATGGGACAACAGTTATCAGCAGAACAGAAGCAGTATATAAAAGTATTGAAACAATTGCTTAAAGCTAGCAGAGCCTTGGTGTCACAGGATTAATTAAGGGACCTAATGCAAACTGTTGTTTCCCATAACCCATGGTTCCCAGAAGAAGGTACACTAGATGTAGAGCTCTGGGAACAAGTGGGGAGAAATCTTAAACATCGTCTTGCACAAGGGCAACAGGTCCCAGTAACATATCTAATGTTATGGGCCTTAGTTAGGGCTTCTCTGTCCCTGCTATACATAGATGAGCCTAAAAGGGAGAGGGAGGAGGAACCATCACCTACCTTACTGCCTCCTCCCTCATGCTGTTACCAGACAAAAATAACAAAGAGGAAATGGAGGTTTTGCCTGAGTCCCCTCCTCCAATAAATTGGAAAAAAAAGACAAGGGATACACTACAGCTATGGGACCCTGTCTTAGGCAAGTGGTATTAGAAGGGAAGTTCTTGGCTTGCCCAGTAATGCAAAATTGGCAAGGCAATCAGGTATATGAACCCGTTTAGTTTAATGCTTATAAAGAGATAAGAAAAAGCGTTAAAGAAAATGAAGCAGCTAGCCCATTTACGAAAGTAATAAGGGAAGCCATGGAAGACAACTTCCATATGACCCCATGGGACTGGTCAGTGCTAGCTAAAATAACTTTGGAGCCCAGCCAATACCTCCTCTGGAGGGCAGAATATGACGAGTTATGTGAACAAGCCAACCATAATCAAGTGGCTGGGCAAGACATAAAAACTGCTATGCTCCAGGGGAGGGGTCTCTATGCTGATGTACAACTGCAACTAAATTTTGATCCCCAGGTCTATGCCCAAGTATCTTTGTGTGCTCTCAGGACTTGGGATCGAATTCCCAAAAGCGAAGTTCAACAGGGATCTCTTATAAATGTTCAACAAGGGCCTCAGAAGCCATTTGTTGAATTTATCAATCAGGTAACCCAAGCAATTAAAAGACAAATTAGTCATGCTTAGGCCACTGATATCTTATCGTTGCAATTGGTTTATGAAAATGCTAATGTTAACTGCCGGCAAGCAATGCAGACAATCAGAGGAAAGGCAGCCACAGTAAGGGAACTTATAGGAGCATGTCAACTGGCAGGGACTGAAACACACAAAGCTAAAATACTGGCTATGGAAATAAGGCCTCCTAAAGTGAAAAGGAAGAAAAACCCAAATTGTTTTCTATGTGGAGAGCAAGGTCATATGAAGTGGGAATGCCCCAATAATAGAGACTTAGGTCTCTTAGGAAAAGAACCCCTTTCTATATGCCCACAATGTGAAAAGGGGAAACATTGGGCAAATCAATGTAGGTCCCAATTTGGTAAAAATGGCAATCTCATAAGTACTCAGGTGGGAAACTTCATGAGGGGCTGGCCCCAGGCCCCATTCCAAACTCGGGCAATGCCAGTGGCTTTCCTCAGTCAGATAGAAAGCCCACAGACTTCTCTCCTAGAGCAGCCACTACTGGGAGTGCAGGACTGGACTTACTCTGCCAATGAATTGGTTCAAAAAGAAGGAGAAGACCTTAAAAAGATTGCAATCAACATCTGGGGCCCACTGCCTCCAGGAACAGTGGGATTAGTTGTAGGGTGGTCAAGCCTATCCAGTAAAGAAATTAATGTGCTCACTGGGATAATAGTGACTATCAAGGTAAGATATTGGTTATGGTGGAATGTAAAGGGCTGCATATTCTTCCCCCTGGATCAAAGATAGCTCGTTTACTACTCTTACCATACTAGGTCTCCAATGCCCAGGGAAAGGAAAAGGGAAATGGAAGTTTTGGAAGCAGAGGAGCCATAGGAAGTATATTGGAATCAACTAATCACTGATAGAGACCCATGATCACCTTAAAGATTGGAAATAAGAATTTTACTGGCTTACTGGAAACAGGGGCAGATATTTCAATAATTAGTGATCAAAACTGGCCAGAAACTTGGACTTGGGTCACTCAGAAACAAAAAATTGTCAGCATCAGGGAAGTGCACACAGCCAAGCAGAGCACGTACCCCCTAACATGTTGCAATTTTCAAGGAAGAAAGGCAGTTATACAGCCTCTAATTATGCCCATCCCTGTTAATCTCTGGGGATGAGATCTGTTAGTCCAAAGGGGGGTCGCTCTGCAGACCCCTTTCTAATAATGGCCACTGTTATTGTCCCTCCCTTACCCCTGATGTGACTCTCTCAAGATACAATTTGGGTAGAACAGTGGCCTTTAAAGGGAGAGAAATTACAAAGAGCCCTTGAATTAGTTGAAGAGCAATTAAAAGCCATCCATATAGAACCATCAAACAGCCCTTAGAATTCGCCCATTTTCATAATTCCCAAAAAGTCTGGTAAATGGAGACATTTGCACGACTTATGTGCTATCAATGCTCATTTGCAACCTATGGGACCCCATCAACAGGGGCTGCCTTTCCCCACAGTGGTTCCTCAAGAATGATCCATAGTCATTATTGACTTAAAAAGACTGCTTTTATACTATTCCTCTTATAGAACAGGACAGAGAAAAAATTGTGTTTACCATAGCAGCTATCAATAATGAAAGGCCAGCTCACCAATTTCACTGGAAGGTACTTTCTCAAGGAATTCTGAATAGTCCTACCATATGTCAGTATCATGTAAACCAGGCTTTGTTCCCCAGGAGAAAAGAATTTTCTAATTGCAAGATTATTCATTTTATGGGTGATATTTTACTAACAGCCCCAACAGAGCCAGTACTTTTAAGTTTATATGCCTCTGTTGTAAAGAATACACAGTTAAGAGGTTTAATCATAGCACCTGAAAAAGTACAGATGTCCTTTCCTTGGAAATATCTTGGATACATACTAACTTCCCAATCAGTAAGACTTCAAAATGTTAAATTAAATACTAGCAACTTATACACCTTAAATGATGATCAGAAATTACTGGGTGATATTAATTGACTTCACCCCACCTTGGGCACAACTACTGATAACTTACAAAACTTGTTTTCTATTCTAAAGGGCAATACATCCCTAGACTCTCCCAGGTATTTAACTCCTGTAGCAAAAAGGGAAATTGATGAAATAGAGCAACTATTTCTCAGAGGCAACTAGATTGCATAGATCCATGACATTCAGTTCAGTCATTTGTTTTTTCCACTAAATATTCCCCAACAGGATTAATAGGACAGATGGCCCCAGGGCTGTGCTTTCTAGGATGTACTTTTGGCTCACATACTGAGACTAAAACTCTATCTCCCTATATCCAGCTAGTTAGTAAAGTCATCTATTCAGGCCACAGACAATGCAGTCTATTGCTAGGTTATGACCCTGATGTTATTAGAATTCGTTTGAGTAAAAAGCAATTTGAAGCAGTATTGTCCTTATCTCTAAACCTGCAAATAGCACTCTCTTATTACACAGGCCATATAGAACATGCCCTTCCTGCCAACAAACTCCTTCAGTTCTCATCACATACTCCTGTGGTTTTGCCTACAAAAGTAGTTCAGTCCCCCCTACCTAATGCTTTAACACTGTTTACTGATGGTTCTGGTAAACATAGAAAAGCAGCTGTTTGGTAGAGACTGCATGATTCTCTCACTCATTCTGGATTTGTGAGGTTGGAGACTTAATATTGAGAACTGAGGTGGGAGACTTAATGTTGGCCCTGGAAACTTTTTCTGCTCAGTTCATCAATATTGTGAGTGACTCTGCTTACTCTATTTATTTACTGCAAAATCTTGAAACAGCCCTCGTTAAGTCCACTCTGAAGCCCACCCTGTGTATACTTTTTCTTCAACTTCAGCAATTCCTAGATCAACGTACACATCCTATTTTTATCACACATATTCAAGCCCACAGCTCACTGCCCGGCTTACGACATGAACAAGCAGACCTGCAAGTAATGATATCACTGCTTGACCAAGCCACCCAATTGCATCAAGTTTTCCACCAAAATTGGAGAAATTTAACTAAACTATTTCAACTTACTCAAAGACCAACTAGACAAATTATTTTACAATGCCCAGATTGCCAACTCACAGACATTTCCCATCCTTCATCAAGTGTTAACCCTAGAACCTAATCAATTATGGCCAAAGGATGTTACCCACATCCCTGAATTTGGAAAACTAAGATATGCACATGTGTTCATTCATAACGATTCTCACTTAATTAGCACTCATGCCTTTCCTGGATAGTCCATCCAATATGTCATTAAGCATCTTCTTTTAACTATTGCTTTCATGGGGCGACCCACAGAAACTAAAACTGATAACTGTCCAGCTTATTTCAGCTCACAATTTCAACAATTTTGTCACACATGGAACATCCAACATTCCACAGGCATTCTGTATAAACCCCCAAGGACAGGCCATAGTAGTCCATACCAACTCCACCCTTAAAAATATGCTCAGAAAACAAAAAAAATGGGGAATATGAGTAATGACTCTGCAACACTACTAGCACAATCCTCATTTACCCTTAATTTTTAAAATTTAGATAATAAATTTCAATCAGCTGTAGAAAAGCACTTTGATAACCTCTCAAGACATAAAACACACAGTGTTTTGGAAAGACATAGACAGTAATGTGTGGTGTGGTCCAAATGAATTGCTAACATGGGGAAAAGGATATGCTTGTGTTCCCACCCCCTCAGGTCCTCTTTGGATTCCAGCACAATGCATCAAACCATACCATGGTGTGGCTAGGACCCAACCTGGTACCAGAAACGAAGAAAGTGACCCTGCAGGACTCACAGCCCTGGACAATGTGGCTTCCTCCAATGACACTAGCCCTGGACATTACCTGAGGGATGCAGAAGAAGACAACTCAGGAGGCTGAGTGAATCCTGCTCTGGACACACACACCATACACTCCAGATAATTTGTTCCTTTTCTATACTGTCTGTTGCACGTTGCAAACTTGTGTAGGGTATTTTATGTTCTCACTTTGTCTGCAACCTGTACCTGCTACACTCTATTGGGCTCATCTCTTGATCCACCTTTCTTCTGCCCTGTCATCTGGTCAGATACCCACTTCCGGGCCTCTAATAACGTAGCTGCTTGGCTAGGAGGGATAGATTTATCCCCAGTGGGGTCCCTCATTAATGGCACACATAGGACTAAGGTGCTAGGTAACACTACATATCACTTCACTATCCTCCCACTGTGTGTAAGTTATTAAAGATCTAACCCTTACTGTGTACCTGCCCAAACACAATTATAGCTACATCATGGCAGAGGAAATGCCTTAACAGTCTTAGTTGCAGGTAACCTCAAATGAGGCAACGCAATCAATGTCCCTTTCCCAAACATTCCTCCCTTTGCTAAAGAACAAAACTGGGAAAGCAATGGATTCCACTTTAGCTGGGAGGTCTGTCATGGGAGACAGGCTGTAGACTCTAGTTAGACAATTATAACATCTTAGACTGAAGCCCCCACAACCATTTGCAGGGTGATCATACCGATGTCTGCATCTATCATGGTATCAATGACGGTTTTGTTACTACGTCCCATTCCCCTATCATTTGGGCTAATAGGAGGATGGGATATCCCAGACCCCAAGAAGAGTCCCTGCCACCCCAAGACACTTCATGGTTTGTGGGACATCTCAGCACCCCCCTTAACACCTGGCATGGGACATATCATAATTCCAGTCACAATTATACTATAACCTTTTTTCATAATCACACTTATCAGTGCATGATTTACACTACCCATATGTTTTCCTTATGGGAACCAATATTTCTATTACACCCCAAAATTCCACATCTGTGACCCAAGTGCAGGGACAGGCTTAGTTCACTTCTTGTATCACTAATTATAATATATCTAATTTAAATTTTACTTGTGTCATGGTATTAAGTAGATAATCTGACGCTTTCCTACCAGTCAATTTAATACACAATTGGCAAGGTTCCTCTGCCCTTGCCACCTTAGAATGCTCCTTGTCTTAGGTCAGACAAAAAAGATTCATTGTTACACTTGCAACCTTTATAGTCTCAGCCATAGTCATGCTAGCAACTGCTAATGTTGCTGTAGCATCTATTACTGCATCAGTACAAACAGCTACTTTTGTAGATAATTTGGCCAGAAATGTGTCTAATGGACTTCTCTTATATCAGCATATAGATCAAAAGATTCTTGCACATCTGCAAGCCCTCAAGGCTGCTTTGGAATATGTGGGGGAGCAACAAGATACACTGTCATTCTGACAGCAATTAAACTGTGACTGGGAGCATAAGCACATCTGTGTCACCTCTCTACCTTTGAATAAATCAATACATAGTTGGGATAAGGTGAAACAACACCTCTGGGGAAGCTTTCATGATAATTTAACAGTAGATGTAAAGCAACTTAAAACTAAAATTCTAGAATCCCTTAATGCCATAGATCTACATGCTCAACAAACAGCCATATGGAAGGCTGTGTGAGAACATTTCTCCTGGATAGACCCCCCCAACTCATGGAGGTCACTCCTTGATTGGAAAAGAATGTTACTGAAAATACTCATGTTTGTCTCATGTTATTTACTAATTCTAGGATGCAAAATGGGCATATGAGTTATAACTCCTGTGCCAAAACCTGTTGCTGCACATATCTGCACTCTTCAATCAACAAAACCTGATGGAAAAAACAGTAAAGGGGAAGATGTCAGAGTTCAGTCAGGGTGGTGGGAGAAATTATGAGAAGAAATTATAAGGAAAGATGCAAACCTTCTTGGAAGGCTGGGAGGTTTTGCAAAAGCTTCAAAGGCTGAGAACAAAATGTAGATAACAAGGAAGTGTAAAGGAATTGATCTAGATAAGTTAGTTTAATTAGACCTTGGAATCTGGCCTATAATCATCCACATGCGGGACTGCTCTCTCTGGTGGGGGGTGACCACGTTAGTTACCTACAAATTGCGTTGACTCAAAGCCTTTGTCATTAAATCTGTACTAAATAAATGCCCACAGTGCTGACTTGTCAGGGCTGTGGCTGCTGTGACTCTTTATGGCCCCTCCTTGGTGTCTGTGAGCCACCCAGTCTCCTAGCCATGTGGCAAGGCAAAAACCTGTGTCTGAGAACAATTTTTTATCTGTCACTCGGCAGGATCCCACTCTTTTCTGCAGAGAGATCCACTGTTAGTCTGATGGCCTTCCCTTTGTGGGTAATCTGATCTTTCTCTCTGGCTGCCTTTGACATTTTTCCTTCATTTCAATCTTGATGAATCTGATGTTATGTGTCTTGGGGTTGCTCCTCTTGAGGAATATCCTTGTAGTGTTCCCTGTATTTCCTGAATTTGAAATTGAAATTTCCTGAATTTGAGTTGGTCTGTATTGCTAGGTTGGGGAAATTTCCCAGGATAATATCCTGAACTGTGTTTTCTAACTTGTTTCCATTCTCTCTGTCACTTTCAGGTAAACCAATCAAACGAAGATTTGGTCTTTTCACATAGCTTATTTCATTAAGCTGATCTTCAATCTCGAATATCCTTTCTTTCCTTTGATCAATATGGCTATGGATACTTGTGTATGCTTCATAAAGTTCCCATGACATGTTCTTAAGCTCCATCAGGTTATTTGTGTTCTTCTCTAAACTGGTTATTCTAGTTAGCAATTTATCTAATCTTTTTTCAAGGTTCTTAGCTTCATTGCATTGGGTTAGAATATGCTCCTTTAGCTTGGAGGAGTTTGTTATTACCCACCTTCTGACGCCTACTTCTGTCAAGTTGCCAAACTCATTCTCTGTCCACTTTTGCTCCCTTACTGGTGAGGAGTTGTGATCTTTTGTAGGAGAAAAGACCTTCTGATTTTTGGAATTTTCAGCCTTTTTCACTGGTTTTTCCTCATCTTCATGGATTTATCTACCTTAGGTCTTTAATGTTGGTGACTTTTGGATGAGGTTTCTGTGTGGACCTCCTATTTGTTGATGTTGATGCTATTCCTTTCTGTTTGTTAGTTTTCCTTCTGATAGACCTCTCTGCTGCAGTTCTGCTGGAGTTTGCTGGAGGTCCACTCCAGACCCTGTTTGCCTGGGTATCACTAGTGGAGGCTGTAGAACAGCAAAGATTGCTGCCTGTTCCTTTCTCTGGAAGCTTCATTCCAGAGAAGCAGCTGCCAGATGCCAGCCGGAGCTCTCCTGTATGAGGTGTCTGTTGACCCCTGCTGGGAGGCGTCTCCCAGTCAGGAGGCACAGGGGTCAGGGACCCACTTGAGGATGCAGTCTTTCCCTTAGCAGAGCTCAAGCGTTGTACTGGGAGATTTGCTGCTCCCTTCAGAGCCAGCAGACAGGAATGTTTAAGTCTGCTGAAGCTCCACCCACAGCCATCCCTCCCTCTAGGTGCTCTGTCCCAGAGAGATGGGGGTTTTATCTTTAAGGGGGGTTTTTATCTATAGGCCCCTGACTGGAGCTGCTGCCTTTCTTTCACAGATGCCCTACCCAGAGGGGAAGAATCTAGAGAGGCAGTCTGGCTACAGCAGCTCCGTGGCACTTTGGTGGGCTCCACTCAGTCTGAACTTCCTGGAGGCTTTATTCACACTGTGAGGGGTAATCTGCCTACTCAAACCTCAATAATGGCAGATGCTCCTCTCCCCACCAAGCTTGAGCATCGCAGACCAACTTCAGACTACTGTGCTGGTAGCAAGAATTTCAAACCAGTTGATCTTAGCTTGCTGGGCTCTGTGGGGGTGGGATCTGCTGAATTACACCACTTGATTCCCTGGTTTCAGCCCCCTTTCCAGGGGAGTGAACAGTTCCATCTCACTTGCATTCCAAAAAAAAAAAAAAAAAAAAAAAAAAAAAACTTCTGCAGCTAGCTCACTCAGTGTCTGCCCAAATGGCCGCCCAGTTTTATGTTTGAAACGCAGGGCGCCGGTGGCATAGGCAACTGTGGGAATCTCCTGGTCTGTGAGTTGTGAAGATTGTGGGAAATGCATAGTATCTGGACCAGAGTGCATCGTTCCTCAAGGCACAATCCCTCAAGGCTTTTATTGGCTAAGGGAGGGAGTTCCCTGACCCCATGCACGTCCGGGGTGAGGCGACACCCCACTTTGCTTTGGCTCACCCTCTGTGGGCTGCACTCACTCTTTAATCAATCCCAATGAGATAAGCTGAGTACCTCAGTTGGAAATGGAGAAATCACCCATCTTCTGAATTGCCATCACTGGGAGCTACAAACCAGAGCTATTCCTATTCAGCCATCTTGCCAGCTACCCTCCCTCCTTCTCTCTCTCTTTTTTTTTTTTTTTTTTTGGAATCTTTTCAGTAGGATTGGCATCTGCTCTTCTTTGTACAGCTGGTACAATTTGGTAAATTCTTCTGATACAGGACTTTTTTTGATTGATAGGTTTTTGTTTGTTTGTTATTGATTCAATTTTTTATATCATTAATCTATTCAGGGTTACAAGATTTTCCTGGTTTAATCTTGTGAGGTTGTGTGTTCCCGGGAATTCAGCCATTTTCTCTAAAATTTCTGTTTTGTGTGCACAGAGATGTTTATAGTAGTCTCTGAGGATCTTTTGTATTTTTATGGAATCAGCTATAATGTCACCATTCTCATTTGTAGTTATGCTTATTTGGATCTTCTCTTCCTTTTTATTAAAAATCTGTTCTGATGTTGGTTATTATTTTTTTCTGCTGCTGACATTGGTTTTGGTTTGTTCTTGTTTTTCTAGTTCTTCTCTGTATAATATTAGATGATTAACATGAGTTCTTTCTAACTTCCTGATGTAGGTGTTTATACATATAAACTTTTCTCAACATTACTTTTGCCACATCTCAGAGATTTTGATATGGTCTGTGTCTTTTTTCATTTATTTCAAAGAATTTTTTGATGTCTGCCTTAATTTTCTTGTTTACCTACAAGTCATTTGGAGCAATTTTTTTTGAGTTTCCATGTATTTTTGTGGTTTCAAGAATTCCTGTTGCTATTTTATTTTTTCTAATTTTATTCCATTGTGGTCTAAGAATATGCTTGGTGCAATTTCTTTTTTAAAAAATTTATTGACATTCACTTTATGACCATGCATGTGGTGAATCTTAGGGAATGTTCTGTATGGAGATAAGAAGAATGTATATCTTATGGTTGTTGGGTACAGTATTCTATAGATGTCTGTTACCTCTGTGGTCAAGTGTTAAATTTCAGTCCAGATTTTTTTTTG
The DNA here is from genome assembly GCF_000951045.1 of Mandrillus leucophaeus. Taxonomy (NCBI): domain Eukaryota; kingdom Metazoa; phylum Chordata; class Mammalia; order Primates; family Cercopithecidae; genus Mandrillus; species Mandrillus leucophaeus. Next base: position 3,237,727 of record NW_012101798.1, read on the forward strand.
TGTTCATTTTCTACCTTGATGATCTGTCTAATGCTCTTAGAAAAATATCAAAGTCCTCCACTATTATCATATGCCTATCAATTTATATACTTAGATCTAGTAATAACCATTTAACAAATCTGAGTGCTCCAAAGTTGGATGTGTATATATTTAGAATAGGTAAATCTTCTTGTTAAATTGGATAATTTATCATTATGTAGTGCCCTTCTTTGTCCTCTTTGCAATTTTTAGTTTACAGTCTGTTTTATGTGATACATAGTGACCTTTGTCAATAAATATTGACAGATTGATAGAACTTTGGATATTAACTAAAGAATTTTATCATTAAGATTCAAAACTGATAAACGGTAGTTACAATTTTTTTTTTTGTATATTTAGGAAATTTGGGTTTCATATACTGTGGTGGTTAATACTGTCAACTTGATTGTACTGAAAGATGCAAAGTATTGATTCCTGCCTGTGTCTGTGAGGATTTTGTCAAAAGAGAATAACATTTGAGTCAGTGGGCTGAAAAAGGCAGACACACACTTAATCTGGGTGGGCACCATCTAATTAGCTGCTAGAGCAGCTAGAATATAAAGCAGGCAGAAAAATGTGAAAAGACAAGACTGGCATAGCCTCACAGCCAACGTCTTTCTTCTGTGCTGTATGTTTCCTCCCCTTGAACATTGGACTCCAAGTTCTTCAGTTTGGGGATGTGGACTGGCTCTCCTTGCTTCTCAGCTTGCAGATGGCCTATTGTGGAACCTGTGAGTTAATATTTAATAAACTGCCAGGTATGTATATGTGTGTGTGTGTGTGTGTGTGTATGTATATGTATAGCCAGATTTGCAATTATATACTGATTCATGGGCTGTAGCCAATGATTTTCCTGGATGGTCAGGGACATGGAAGAATCATGACTAGAAAAATGGTGACAAAGAAATCCAAGAAAAAGGTATGTGGATAGATATCTCTGGGTGGTCAAGAACTGTGAAGATATTTGTATCCCATGTGAGTGCTCATCAACAAGTGATCTCAGCAGAGGAGGATTTTAATAATCAATGGATAGGATGACCCGTTCTGTGGACTCCACTTAGTCTCCTTCCCCAGCCACCCCTGAAATCATGCAATAGGCTCATGAACATAGTGACCATTGTGGCAGGGAGGGAGGTTTTCACATGGACTCAGCAACATGAACTTCCACTCACTGAGGTTGGCCTGGCTATGGCCACTGATGAGTGCCCAGTTTGCCAGCAGCAGACACCAACCCTGAGCCCTTGATATGGCACCATTCCTAGGGGTGATCAGTCAGCAACCTGGTGGCAGGTTGATTATACTGGACCTCTCCCATCATAGAAAGGGAAATAGTTGTTCCTCAACACTTACTCCAGATATGGGTTTGTCTATCCTGCATGCAATGCTTCTTCCAGGACTACCATGCATGGACTCATGGAATGCCTTATCCACGACCATGGTATTTCACACAGCATTACCTCTGACCAAGGCACTCACTTTATGTGTAAACAAGTGCAGCAGTGTGCTTGTACTCATGGAATTCACTGGTCTTACCATGGTCTTCATCATCCTGAAGCAGCTGAATGGATAGAACCGTGGACTGGCCTATCGTAGTCAAAAATACAATGCCAACTAAGTGAAAAATAGTTGGTAGCACTGAGCAAAGTTCTCCAGAAGGCTGTGTATACCTTTAACCAGCATCCATTGTATGGTATTGTTTCTCCTCTAGTCAGATTCATAGGTTTAGGAATCAAAGAGTGGAAGTGGAAGCCACACCCCTAGTGATCCACTAGCAAAATGTTTGCTTCCTGTTTCCACAACATTACATTCTTCTGGCCTAGAGGTCTTAGTTACAGACGGAGGAACACTGCCACCAAGAGACATAATAACAATTCCATTAAATTGGAAGTTAAGATTGCCACCTGGACACTTTGGGCTCCTCCTACCTTTAAGTCAACAGGCTAACAAGGGAGTTACAGTTTTGGCTGAGGTTATTGATCTGCACTATCAAGATGAGATCAGTTTACTACTCCACAATGGAGATAAGGAAAAGTATGCATGGAATACACAAGATCCACTAGGATATCTCTTAGTATTACCAAGCCTTGTGATTAGGTCAATGAGAAACTACAACAGCCTAATCAAGGAAGGATTAAAAAATGGCTCAGATCCTTTAAGAATGAAGGATTGGGTCACTCCATTAGAAAAAACTACGGCCTGCTGAGGTGATTGCTGAAGGCAAAGGGAATACAGAATGGGTAGTAGAAGAAGGTAGTCATCAATATCAGTTAGAACCATGTAATAAGTTGCAGAAACGAGGATGACTGTAATTGCCATGAGTATTTCCTCTTTCTTTTGCTAAAATCATGTTTGTGCATGTATGCATTTGTACTGAGAAAATATCTTAATTTCATTTTCTATTTCTTTTGTTATATGACATAAGATTTATTGACTTCATATCAGCATTTAAATGTTGTTAACTTTATGTAATAGCATTTCTATTGGGGATTGGCGTATTTTTAGTTGTATGAAGAAGGATAGTTGTATCATTCTAGATGTAATTATGACTTTATAGTTGTCTTAATTTGAAGGTTATGTATGATCTCAGGAGATGTGTATAGGTTTAAGTTGACAAGAGGTGTACTTTTGATAGTTAATACTGAGTGTCAACTTGATTGAATTGAAGCATGCAATGTATTGATCCTGGGTGTTGCCAAAGAGATTAACATTTGAGTCAGTGGTCTGGGAAAGGCGGACCCACCCTTAATCTGGGTAGGCACCATCTAATCAGCTGCCAGAGCTGCTAGAATATAAAGCAAGTAGAAAAATGTGATAAGACTAGACTGGCCCAACCTCCCACCCTACATCTTTCTCCTGTGCTGAATGCTTACTTCCCTCAAACATCGAACTCCCAGTTCTTCAGTTTTGGGACTCAAACTGGCTATCCTTGCTCCTCAGCTTGTAGATGGCCTATTGTGGTACCTTGTGATTCTGTGAATTAATACCTAATAAACTCCCCTCTCAATATCTGTCTATCTGTCTATCTATCTACGCTATTGGTTCCTTCCCTTTAGAGAACCCTGAATAATACATACACATACTGTAATAATATGGCACATACACATATAAGTAGATATACATGTATATACATGTATGTATATATATATTTTGACATTATATTTGTAAAATTGTATTTATATAATTATTATAAAAGTAACAGTATATGAAGGATTGGCTGAATTAGATTGTGGAAACTATTAAACTGTTGTCACCTACATAATCACTAGCAGTCTGTTTTTTCTAAAGCACTATTCATTTGCAAAACCCTTTATAATGAATGAATTGATTATCTAATTATGAACAAGAGAAAATTATAATATATCGTACTGCTTCTGGGCAGAGTGAAAATTTTCCATATATTTCGATAGAAATTATGTATCTTTTTTTAAAACGCTTGATTATTTTGGAGTTAGAGTCAATAAAGGAAATGTGGTAATTTAAGAACATTTCCATCTAAAATCTTTGACAATTCACCCTGCTTTATTTATTGAAAAACAAGCATTCTGAATTCAAAAGCAAACTACTATAATCAATATGAAACACATTTTAGGAATTATGAGAAGAAAAAATAGAGTCAAACAGAAAATAGAAATACACACTTATTATTTACTTATTAATTAGGTATCATGACTTATCCTGTGCAATTATTTCTCAATCATTTTCTATTTCACACTCACCCTTTTAACCAAGAAAATTATTTTCAAATAACAAAATTCCTTCTCTTTTTTCTACCTCTCTTATTCTCACAGCCAAGCCAGTAGTAAGTTCTGACTTCAAAATACATTACAAATTTATCTACTTATCACCATGTCAAACTCTAACTACTAAGCCAATTGTAACTCAAAGTCCCCAGGTTTGGGGGTATGCACTGTGAATAAGTACCTACTTGTATCTCTTTCAACATGAGTTCATGTTGCCTCATAAAAGTTCCAGGAAGAAGCTCAAGCCCAGAAAAAACAAAAACTGGTTGGATCCAGAGATACCCAAGTTGGGGATCAATGTTGGCAAACTCCCCTCATTACCATACTAAAATCCCTGCTCAGGGAGGAGATAGTTTACCATTATCTATACATGTGAAGTGGGTAGAAGTATGATCAGTAACTGTGCCTGCACTGTCTGTACTCCCCCTCTAATACAATGACTCACCTTTTCACCTTTTTTTGGAGAGGCGCTGCTGTGGTAACTATCACTGGTGATCTTAGTTGTTGCAGGTAATAAAATCCCTTTATTAAATCCTCCTTGGTTTGTGGTTACTGGGGTGTCACCTGCCAAGTGATCAAACCAACCTATTGTGTGAGTGGCAAAACTAGCTTCATCTCTTTTCTGGTCTACTTAAGAATCTCATTGCTTTGACTTTTGTCCCTGGAAAAAAGATTGTGCCTCCTTTTGTTATTAGGTTATTGTCTGTGGGTAAAAGTAACTGATCATATTATTTCACCACTTTAAATTATTCTGATGGTTTTCCATTGTATTTATTTCTTTTTAAGAAGGCATAATTAAATGTTTATTAAGAGGAGAAGCTGTCAAAGTAAACAATAGCAAATGAAGAATAAATAAACTCCCTTTTGTCTCAGATACACATGACATCCATGATATGTGATATAATAAGCATTTTAATTTGTGACCTCCAGCTCAGAAATGCTAAGTAATATTCCATTCAAGCTAATGCTTCTGTATTCTTACTAAATAGGTGACATTAAGAGCATGGAAAAGTTGCTTACTGAAAGGAAATCCCAGAAAAGTAAAGGAGGGAATATAGTAAGAAGTTACGTAGAACATTCTTTAAATTGTATTTAACTACGCTTTCATATTTTCACAGTAACACAGAACACCGTCATTTGCAGAACTTGTTCACAATACTTAAATACCAGAAACAAATTTAGTCTTGTACTTAAGAGCTTGGAAGTTGCTTATGTTTACATAAAAAGAAGCTATTAAAAATTTTGTACTGGAGCAACTGCACACGAGGAAGGCCAAGACAAACACAAATCAAGAATGGAGTCCTCCCAAAGCTGCAGTGTGAAAACACTATACACAGTGAATTCCACACACATGGATAGGTTTCTTTGCTATAGAAAATCAAAGTGAAATAAGGAATGGACATGTTTGACAAGGTTTCATTTAAAAAAGAAGGATGAGACCCTATATGCATTTAGTTTTCTGCTCCTTCACATTTTTCTCCTGCATTGTCTGATGTCCATGGTGTTAGGTTGTTTCTAATCAACTTCATAAGGTGGGTGCCGACTTTCCACAAGTGTTCATTAAGTTTATCAGGTTTTGCAATAGCCTCATTAAAAGCCTTTTTATTAAGGATCTCATGGAAAAATATAGAAAAGTTGAGGCCAGATCATGGCAGATTGGTTGTGTGGGTTGCGTCTTTCTTGCTTCTATCAAATGCTTTTTAGTAAGCTCCTTGGGAATTATCTTTCATTTGTTTTCAATCATTACCACATGCAAATTTAGCAAAGTACAAGCAGTAGTCTCTCTTCAGTTTCGGAAAGAAGACCTTACTATTTGGATGAGTTGCACTGGCTATTAAATGCTTATCCAAAAATTCCAAGAAACTGGTGGAGATGGATCTCAGCTCAGACTTCACTTTCTGCTCATAGTCCTTAATCAGCTGCAACTTCTTGTCAGAGTTGTCAGTTTTCTGCCTGAGATAGTCCTTAATCAGCTGCAAATTATGGTTGGAGGTGTTAGTTTTCTGCTCAATGCTTAATTCAGATGGCCTTCCAGGCAGACCTGTGGCCCCTGACTGTGGTCTTGTAGGCCACTGAGAGCAGATTGTACTCCTCTTTGGGCAACTGGGCACCCTGCTTGGCCTCGGCTTTCCTGAATGTGGCCATGTTGAAGCGCTCTCAGCCTGCTTGGTCAGCTTAGCCTTCTGAATCAGCCCAAGGTATACTCTATGACATGTGGTGAGCTGTTTGTAAGGCCAGGACTGAGGATGAAGAGAGTGATAGTGAGTGCCTACCTGTATTGCAGGAGTTCTTCTCAAGAGCTTTAAGTTTGTTGGCCATAAGAGAAGTCTCCATTATCTTTATAATAAAATCCAAATAATTTATGTGGCTCATCAGGCTATACATTAGCTGGCCCCCTACCTGTTTCATGAACTACTGTAAATATTCCTTCACTGTAGTACAGGATCAGACTGTCCCTGGAAAAGCATGTAATCTATGTAATCTATGTCATTGCAATGTTATACTTCTTCCAACTGCCAGTAATGTTCATTCTGCACATTGTCACATGACTGGTTTATTCTTACAGTAAGCACTGCTGGTTGCATGTCACTTCCTCAGATATCTTACCAGAGAACACTATCAAAAATACCTCCTGTGCCTCCACCAGCGAGTTTAGTTCTATTTTATTTTATGTTTTATTTTCCTCGTACAGTAAAGCGCAGCCTGTAGTTTTACTATATATGGGCCCTTTATTTGACAAGGGTCTCGTCTGGTTTTTTACTCTTGTGTTTCACCATTTAACATTAGTTCAAAATTATTTATTGAGTTCCTGAGAAGATAGAATCAGTAAACAATTTTGAAGGAAATAAATAAATCTCCCCCAATATTTATACTATTTCTACATTTATGTTTAGTAAAACACTAAAAGCATAATTCTATCACATTGCTTTCATTGATAATAGTGTAAACAGAATTTATAATACATCATTTACATCAAAAAACATATAAACTTTCCACACTACCCAGAAACAGTATTGTTTACTTCAATTTACTTTTATCCTTACCTAGCCAATCAATTGTTAGTCGTAGAGATATTTAAAATTAAAAATGCTTCAGGAAAACCAGAGATTATTATATTTAGAAAAATGCAAAATTATTAGTCATATATACTTTGAATATCAAACTAAATAGCAATATTGAATCAAATTAACTAGCAATTCTATTTGTGATTTATGTACTGATTATAATAAATTTGATTTTATGAATCAAACATTTAATGAGTATATGTCAGTATGCAATATAAAGTAAAATATAAAATAATAACTATTTAATATTTAGATGCTTTGATACTTTATCCTAAGAGCTAAAAACATTATTTTAAAGACTTTTGCCAAAGAAAAAAACGTGATTTTTCCATGAAGGAGATAAAATAATGCATTTTCCCAAACTGAGACTTTAGGCTGTATCTTTTTTGCTGGGTGATTTTTTCAATGATTTTTTCACCTATGGGACAAATAAATAGTAAGACGTTCATGCTATTACAATGATTCGGCCTTCTCTTTTCCTTTTAAATAAGTATATGTCAAGTTCATTTGTACATAGAATTCAGTCAGGACATTTTGTAAGTAAATCAATTATTTTCATATGCTATAATATTTTTATTGATTCTATAAAAGTTTTAGAGTTATTTTTCCAACTGTACATATTGCTACAAAAATATAAAAATCACAGAAGCACTGTAAAATATAAGTATCCTTTGGCTTTTTGACAATGCAGTGTTTCACATTTCCTTCTAGGCAAGTGAAAAAATATGCAATCAGTCTATATGATGTGTATACCAACGTACTGTACTTTTGTATAACGATCATTATATATAAATGATCATTTTATAGCTAGAACAGAAAAATTTTCTTCAACTGTTCACTCAAATAAATATTCCACACTTTGTTTTCTCCCTCAGGAACACTGATTATTCTCTGGTTTAGCCAGTTTAACTCTGAGATTCTCTCTTCCACTTGTTCTAATGTTTTAAAAGTGTCCACTGTATTTTGTAACTCCCTAAGTGTGTCTTTCATTTCCAGAAGTTCTGAATGGTATTTCTTTATGTTATCTATCTTTCTAGAAAATTTTGTATTCATATTCTAAAATGCTTTTTAAATTTCTTTATGATAGTTTTCGTCTTTCTCTGGTATCTCTTTAAGTAGCTTAATAATTAACATTCTGAGTTATTTATCCGGAATTTCACAGATGTCAGCTAGGTTTGGATTCATTGCTGGAAAGTTAGTGTGATCTTTTGGAAGTGTCATAGAACTCCGTTGTTTTGTCATATTACCAGAGTTAATTTTCTGGTTCCTCCTCATGTTGCTAGACTATTTCTTCAAACTATTCTTGAATTTGTTTGATTTGATGATTTAAAAAAATTTTTTTTTCTCCTTAAGGATGTGACTTTAATGGTTATGATTAATTATAGCCTAATTTGATTCCTTGTGCTTTCATCAGTAAAGACTCTGTGTTTCTTGGTTACAAAGAGTCTTTGTATAATGATTTTCTCATAAGCTGGTTGTAGTAGCAATGTTCTCAGTGTATGAGTAAGTTCACCATCTTCTGTGGGGTTGGAATGGTAGCAGTCTCTTGAAGTTTATCTAATTCCCCCATGATATGCACTTTTTTTATTTATTTGTATTTTTTTGTTGTTGTTGTTTTGAGACAGAGCTTCACTGTTGTTGCCCAGCCTGGAGTGCAAGGGTGTGATCTCGGCTCAGTGCAACATCTGCCTCCTGGGTTCAAGCATTTCTCCTGCCTCATCCTCCCAAATAGCTGGAATTACAGGCTCCTGCCACCACATCTGACATTTTTTTTTTTTTTTTTGTATGTTTAGTAGAGATGGTGTTTCGCCATGTTGATCAGGCTGGTCTTGAACTCCTGACCTCAGGTGATCTGCCTGTTTTCAGCCTCCCAAAATGCTGGGATTATAAGCATGAGCCATCACACCTGGCCTTATTTATTTGTTTTTACCCAGTTTTTTATTTATAATTTTGATGGTCTAGGCTTCAGGACAGTAGGGGAGAAACCTCTACAGGGGTCCCAAAAACCTACACAGGGGTGCCCTACACAGGGACCCAAATTATGGCTAAAGCAGGTGGGTACATACAATACCCAGTGGTAGACAGAGGTCCCAGCCTTGTCCAAAGTGGCTGAGGGAGCTCTCAGTGAGCTGTACTGATGTCTTATCAGAGGGAAGTGTTGGAGCCACATCAGATCGCCTGCCAGGTCAGCAGAAAAGCTATCTACCTTCCAGACACACTCTTGTACCAGTGCTCAAGCTATTCAGATCAGCCAGGTATGTCTTTTCATCTGTAAGAATTCTGATGATCCAAGTAGAGGGAAATTGTGACTATGCCTCTTATGCAAGCCTAAACCTGGAGGGTGCACCTTCTGCGGGGAGGCAGAATTTTTCTCTGTTCAACTTCTCTCCCTGTTTTACATTTTTTTCCTTCTCTTCCCTCTTAATACAACACCACCATGCCTAGCCCTTTTTCTTTTTTTTAATTTTTAGTAGAGTCGGGGTTTCACCATTCTGGTCAGGCTGGTCTTGAACTCCTTACTTAACGTGATCCACCTGCCTCGGCCTCCTAAAATGTTGGGATTGCAGGCACGAACCACCGCGTCTGGCCAGATGGACTCTTTTGTAAATCAAAGGCTGGGTTTCCTATTATAAAATGCATGAATACCTACACTGCTGATAGTTTTCTTTGCTGTAATTCTTTCAAACATGTTTTTCTTTTGTTTAATGAATGTCTATACCTCTTACATTCTTGCAGTACATTCTGAAGTCATTTCAGTTCATGTTAGAATATTTGTTTTTCTGTGTGACAATATAGTTACAATGACACTAAAATTGGGGCTGCTGTCAACTAATCTTGCTCCGTCATCCAAACTGGAGTGCAGTGACATAATCTTGGCTCACTGCAACCTCCATCTCCTCCTGGTTTCAAGCTATTCTCCCACTTCAGGCTCTCGAGTAGCTGGGACTACAGGTGTGCACAACCATACCCAGCTAATTTTTGTGTTTTTTGACAGAGACAGGATTTCACCATGTTGGCCAGGCTGGTCTCAAACTCCTGAGCTCAAGTGATCTGCCCACCTGGGCCTCCCAAAGTGCTGGGATTACAGGCATGAGCCACTGCACCGGGCCTAAATATCAATTTTTGAAAATGTGCCAAAGACTTTAAATAATGTACTGGTCCTTCCTTATGTGTGCAATTTTAGAAGTATTCCAAGAAATTATTATTAAATAATTCATTTTATAAATGTAAAAGCAGGAAAGCTATTTTATATACTGTTATAATGATTAGCATATACTAACTACTCTATAAAAATGTTACCTTATTATCAGGAAACACATTGCCTGTGGTACATTAATACCTCTGATTTCACTCCACCACTACATATTTATTATATTGGTATACTTACAGTGGAGTATAATATTCATCTAAAATTATATGACTACAATATTCACCTAGTATGATATTTATTTATTAGCAACAACCTACATTGTAAACAAAGTCCCCTATGACAGAGATAATTAAACATAATTTAGGTATGCAAACATTTCACTTATTTTATGGCTGAATAGTATCCTATTACAAATACAATACATATTGCATATCTGCAATATGTTTAATTATCATATAATACCATATCTTTATGAACAGATGAATAAAGAAAATGTGATATGTATCTATTCATCTGTTGATAGACATTTAAGTTTCTTCCATATCTTGACTATGGTAAATAGTGCTAAATAAGCATAGGGTCGCAGATATCTCTTCAATATACCAATTTCCTCTCTTTTGGATACATACCCAGTAGTGAGATTACTGGATTTTATGGTAGTTCTATTCTTAGTTTTTTGAAAAACTTGTATGCTCTTTTTCACAATGGCTGTGCTAATTTACATTCCTTCAAGGGTGTGTAAGAGTGTCCTTTTCTCCAGGTCCTCATGAGCATTTGTTCCTTTCCCTCTTTTTGATAATAGCCATTCTCATTATGGTAACATATTTCATTGTGGCTTTGATTTACATTTTCTGATGATTAGTCATATTGAGTACTTTTTCATATATTTGTTGGCCATTTATATGTCTTCTTTTGAGAAATATCCTAAGATCCTTTGCCTATTTTTTAAATCAGAAGGTGATGATGATGACTATTTTTATTATTACTGCTGAATTGTTTGAGTTCATTGTAAATTATGGATATTAATTACTTACCAGATGAATAGTTTGCAAATATATTTTCCCATTTAATGGATTGTCTCTTCACTGTATTGATTGTTTCCTTTTTCTGTGTAGAAGCCTTATAGTTTAATGTAGATCCATTAGTGTATTTTTGCCTTTGTTGCCTTTGTTTTTGGAGTCTTTTGAAGCCATAAAATCTTTACCTAGACCAATGTACTGGAGCGTGTTCCCTATTTTCTTTTAGTAGACTAATAGTTCTAGATTTTTTGTTTAATCAATCCTCTTTGAGTTGATTTTTGTATAGGGTGACAGATAGTGTTCTGTTTTCATTCTTCTGCTTATGAAAATCCAGTTTTCCCAGCACCATTCATGAAAAAGGGTGTTATTCTCCCAATTATGGTCTTAGCATCTTTTGTTATAAATCAATTGGCTATAAATATGTGAATTTACTTAGCGGTTCACTATTCTGTTTTATTGGTCTATGTGTCGGCTTTTGTACCAATGCCATGATATTTTGTTTATTATAGCTTTTTATTACATTTTAAAATCAAGTAATGTGATGCTTCTAGCTTTGTTCTTTTTGTTCAGTATTGTTTTGGCTATGTGGGATCTTTTGTGGTTCTAATACAAGTTTTAGTGTCTTAGCTTTTTATTATTATTATTATTTTACTATTTCTGTGAAGAATGTCGTTGGTATTTAGGTGGGAATTGCATTGAATCTGTAGATTTCTTTGGGTAGTATAGTCATTTTAGCAATATTAATTCTGCAAATTCATGAGCATGAAATATCTTTCCATTTCTTTCTTTCCTAAATTTCTTTCAACATTGTTTTGTAGCGTCTGTTGCAGAGGTCTCTCACCTCTTTAGTTAAGTTTATTTCTAGGTAATATTTTTGTAGTTATTGTAAACTGCATCACTTCCTCGATTTCTTTTTCATCTAGTTTGTTACTGGTGTATAGAAACAATACTGATTTTTGTTTGATGATTTTGTATCCTTCTACTTTCTGAATTCTTGTTTTGGTTCTCAGATTTTTGGGTGGTATTTTTACGTATTTCTATACATAAAGATTATGTTGTCTGCAAAGAGGGACAATTTGGCATTCCATTTGTGCTTTAGATGTCTCTTATTTACTTCTCTGTCTTAATTTATTTGGCTAAGGCTTCCAGTATTTTGTTGAGAGGAGTGGGGAAAGTGGGCACCCTTGGCATTTTCCATGTCTTAGAGAAAAGGCTTCTGTCTTTTTCCCATTCAATTTGATATTTTCTGTGGGTTTGTCATATATATACTATGTTGAGCTATGTTCTTTTTTATTCCTATTTTACTTAAAGATTTTATCATAAAGATGTATTAAATTTTATCAAATAAGTTTTGGCATCAATTGAGATGATCATGGATTTTTTATCCTTCATTCTGTTGATATGATATATCACATTTGTTGATTTGAGTATGTTGAACCATTCTTGAATCACTGGGATAAAATCCCAGCTGATCATGGTGTATCCTTTTGAGACACCATGTTACTCGATTTGGTTGCTATTTTGTTGGTTACTCGATTTGGTTGCTGTTTTGTTGGTGACTTTGGCTTTTATGTTTATCAGGGATATTAAGGCTTAGTTTTCTTTTTTGTTACATTGTTGTCTGGTTTTGGTATCAGGGTAATGCTGGCCTCATAGAATGAGTTAGGAAGAATTCCTTTATCTTCAAGTTTTTGGAATAGTTTGTGAAGAATTGGTATTAGTTCTTCTAACCAGTGAAATTCAGATATAAAGCCATCCAGTCTTCAAGGGCTTTTCTTAGTCAGGAAACTTTTTATTACTTATTCAATCTATTTATTAATTATTTTTCTGTTCAGTTTTTTTTCTTTTTGTTTTGGTGTATTTTATGTATCGAGAAATTTGTTCATTTCCTCTAGGTTTTTAAATTTGTTTATTTTAATGTATTCATATAGCCTTCAATGATCTTTTGGATTTTTGTGGTATAAGTTGTAAAGTCTCCCTTTCCATATCTGATTTTCTTTATTTGGGTCTGCTCTCATTTATTCTTGATTACTCTAGCTAGTAGTTTATCAATATTGTTTACTTTAAAAACTTTTATTGCTGATTCGTTACATTTTTAATATTTATTTTATTTAGTACTGCCCTGATTTCATTTTTTTTTTTCCTTCTCCTACATTTTGTTTTGATTTGTTCCTCCCTTTCTTGTTGCTTCAGGTGCATCTTTATGTTTATTTGAAATCTTTCTACTTTTTTTGATACAGAAATTTATTGCTTTAAGCTTCCCTCTTAATATTTATTTTACTGCCTTCCATTGGTTTTAGTATGCTGTGTGTCCATTTTTACTTACTTTAAGAAATATTTCAATTTTCTTCTTCATGTCTTAATTGACTCGATGGTCATTCAGGAGGGAGCACATTGTACAATTTCCATGTATTTGTACAATTTCCAAAGTTCTTGTTTTTTACTTATAGTTTTATCCCATTGTTGCCTGAGAAGATTCTTCATACGATTTTATTTTTTAAAAATTTGTTGAGACATGCTTTGAGTCCTAATAATATTGTCTTTTCTGGAGAAAGTTCCATGTACTAATGGGATCTCTCTTTTGTACTTCATAAATGCCCAAAGAAACTTACTTCGAAATATGAATCATCAATGTATAATGTTTGCCCTTTTTTATTGTTCCTAGAGAGCTTTTATAAAAGTGATTCATAAAGAAAAATATGGTAATGACTACTGGCACTCGGTTAAACTCATAACAATGCTAGAATAAAAAGCTGATATCCTAACACTAAAAATTAATTCACAAACCAGAATGAAACACTAGTTCAATGTATTCCAGAATCATAATTATTTTTTTCCTAAAAAGCTACACAAGATGCCAATATCTCTGCAGATGTGATATTAATGAACATTCTTCACTGAATGAAAATGTGAGTCATTAGCATTATATGAATGCTTCTATTACATAAAGTGTTTTCTTCCTGTGAAATGAGTAGCCCATTATAACTAGAAGTAAAGGAGGTTTATGATTTATCACCACTATGTACTTTTTTCATTTTGTTGATTTTTTTGTATTGTTAATATTTATTTTGTGTAGTACTGCTCCAATTTTATTCTTTTCTTACTCCTAATTTTTGGTTTGGTTTGATTTATTCCTGCCTTTCTAGTTTCTTCAGGTGCATCTTTATGTTTATTTGAAATCTTTCTACTTTTTTGATGTAGACATTTATTGCTGTTTCTTAATATTTCAAAAATCCCTACTGTAAATTTAATCATTACAAAAATCACTATTATAAAGTTAAGGAATAATAACAGTGCAAAAATGTAGCATACAAACTCTGTATTTAAAAAGTAGCCATTTATCTTCTGCATGATTTTACTTTTTTATTTTTAGACAAATCATATTTTCTATAAATTTAATAAACAATGCATATGTGCCACTATGTTTCCACATGATGGTAAGTATTCGTGAATGTAGCTAATGAGTTCTTCCCAAATACTAAGCATTCATTAACAGTAAACCTCTTTTCCCCATGAGTCATATTTTATGTGAACATTTACCAAAAATCCAAATAACTGGATTTATCTCCTAGAGGTTTTACAGTTTCAGAATTTACATTTAAATATTTACTCCATTTTGAGTTTACACTTACATGAGGTAAGATAATGGTCCAATTTCATTCTTCTGCATATGGATAGTCAGTTTTCTCAAAGGCATTTGTTAAAGAGATTTTTATTTTCCCATTGTCTGCTCTTGATATTTTTGTAAAACATCAATTGATCTAGGATATATGAGTTTATTTCTGAGCTCTTTATCCTATTACATTGATCAATGAATCTTTTTTTTTTCTTGTCAGTAGCATACTCTTTTGATTACTATAGCTTTGTAATATATCTTTAAATCAGCTAGCGTGATGCCATTACCTTTGCTCTCCTTGCTGAGGAGTGCTTTGGCTATTTGGGTGCTTTTGTGGTTCCATATAAATTTTAGGATTGTTTATTTAATTTCTGTGAAAAATGACATTGAAATTTTGATAGGCACTTCATTGAATGTTCCGATCACTTTGAGTTGTATGGACATTGGGCAATGATTTCATATACATGATCCCAAAGGAAAGACAACAAAGGTGAAAATAAACAAATGAGATTGCAGTAAACTAAAAAGCATTTGCTCAGAAAAAGAAACAACAGAGTAAAGAGACAACCCATAGACCGAGAGATTATGTTTTCAAATTATAAGTTGGATAAGGATCTAATACCCAAAACATACAAGGACTTCAAAATACTAACAACAACAAAAATCAAATAATCCTATCAAAAATGGACAAAGGACCTGAGTAGACATTTCTTAAATGACATAGAAATAGCCATCAGATATATGAAAAAAAAAAAAATGAGCAACGTAAGTAATCATCAGAGAAATGCAAATTAAAATGATAATCCATCTCCTCACACCTGTTAAAATTACCATTACTGAAAAAAAAAAAAAGATAAATGTTGATGAGAATGTGGAAAAGTAAAATACTTGTACGCTGTGGGTGAGATTGTAAATTAGTACAACCATTTTAGAAACAGTATGGAGATTCCTTAAAAACTAAAAGTAGAATTATCATATGGTCCAGCAATCCCACTTCTGTGTGTTTATCAAAAGAAAGTGAAATCAGCATGTTGAAAGGATGTCTGTATGTTCATGTTCATTGCAACATTATTCACAATAGTAAATATATGTAAACAACCTAAGTATGTCTCAAATAGTAAATGGATACAGAAACTGTAGCATATGTATATACACACTGGAATAGTATCCAGCTTTACAAAGAAAATGTTGTCATTTGGGACAGCATGGATGTATCTAGAGGAAATTATGCTAAGTGAAACAAGCCAGGTACAGAAAGACAAATGCTGCATGATCTTGCTTAAATATAAAATCTAAAAAGTCAAAATCATAGAAGTAGAGTGTGAAATGATGGCTACCAGAAAGTGAGCGTGGGCTGGTGGATCAAAAAAGTGGATATGTTGGTCAAAGGCTAAAAGGTTTTGGTTAGACAGGAGAAGTAATTTCTGGTCGATCCATTGCAGCATTGTGACTATAGTTAATAATCATATATTGCATATTTCAAAGTTACTAAAATAATAAAATGTAAATGTTTTAATTACAAAGAAAGGATAGATTTGTGAGATGATACATGTGTTAGTGTGGCTTGATCGTAGCACTATGCATACATGTATAACAACATACTTTACCACCTAAATATATGCAATTATTATTTGCCAATTACAAATGAAATAAAATTTTAAAGATAGATCACTATTGAGTTGCCTCAGATATTGTTAGATAAATGCATCTTTTAACTCCAAAACCTGCACAGGTGGTGTATCACCAATATCATCCATTTCAATATCACTTTCTAAAAATTTTATTATTTGAATCGAATTATTTTTCCCTTCTATTCTTTCTTTCACTATTAATATTTAATACTGCCTTCTGATGGACTGTGTAATCTCTAGGTCAGACAAAATCTTCAAAAAAAGAAAATACTGAGGGGTGGAATGAGCATTTTCCATTTCGTTGTTCATGGTGATTTTTGTAAGCATTTTACTCCTATTCCATAACAAACACCTCTACCAGGGTGTTATGTTATATACTGAGAAAGTATTTGGTGGATATAATTATCTGTTCTCTAATATCTTTTTGGTTTCCTTAACATCAAGATGAAGCAATTATTTACGGTGGCCACTATGGTCACTAAATGCCACCTGTAATTGAATAGTTTTCTTTCTTTTTTTTTTTTTTTTTTCCTTTTCCTGATAGATATGTAAGCGGCTATCTACATGCAATCTTCGACTTCTTTTTTCTTTTATTTTCTTTTCTTTTTTTTTGTTTAGAGATGGAATCTCATTCTGTCACTCCGGCTAGAGTGCAGTGGCACAAACTCGGGTCACTTCCAGCCCTGCCTCCCAGGTTTAAGCAACTCTCCTGCCTCAGCCTCCTGAGTAGCTGGGATTACAGGGACATGCTACCATGGCCAGCTAATTTTTGTATTTTAGTAGAGATGGGGTTTCATCATGTTAGCCAGATTGGTCTCCAACTCCTGACCTCAGATGATCTGCCCACCTCGGCCTCCCAAAGTACTGGGATTACAGGTGTGAGCCATCATGTCTGGCCTGGCTTCTTTCTTATCTCAAAAAGAGTTACTAAACACATAAAAAAATCAAAATCTGTCATTTTTCTTGCCCTTGAGAGTTTCTATTTTGACCAATTGAACTGAATAAAAAAGACTCAAATTCAGTTTACAGTTGGCAAATTAAATAATTGATACTAACCCTGCTTCTGAAGACAATTTTAAAAACTGGTGAAATAGGTTTTGCAATTGGATTTAAAATATGATATCAAAGATTGTGAGGAATTATTGTGTGATGGCACAAGAGACTACAGAAACTTCAATATATGAGCCTAGCATGGAAGCACACCTTCTTCAAAAACAGTTTGATGATATAAATAAGACAGCTGAGAGAGTGAGCTATAAGTTTGAGACCTTAAAGGGCCACAGGAACAATGACATATGCAGAGACTGTCAAGATTTAGGACTCTAATAATTCCATCACCCAACTTGGAATTGGGACATTAAAGAATTCATTAACCAGCTCATTCCCAGATGAAACATCATTTTTTTTTTTTTTTTTTTTT
>NW_012101798.1:3256286-3275035 GCF_000951045.1 Mandrillus leucophaeus
AGGATATCTTATACACAAATAAGGGTGAGAAACACAAGAAAGACAGATTGCATTGCGACAAGAGTTAAACTGAGAGCTGACTTCTGTAAGAAGCATGAGACAGTGAAATGATATATTCTGTGGACTAAAAGGGAAAAATGACAACATAATATCTACACTTACATAAAATACTCTTATAGAATAATAAGAAATTAAACACAATTTCAGCAGAAAACTGAAAAATCTGGAACAGATGAACCACAGTAAGTGAAATTCTAAAGACTGTTCTCTTTAGAATTTCAGGTAGACTAGAAATCATCTAAGTAAAATGCCACAGATGAAAAAAAAGAATAAAGAGAAAAAAGGGAAAAGAATGTTAAATCTAAAGTAATACTTTAAACCAGTAACTGATTTTCCATAATTACTTGAAAACAATAGTATTGCAAACAATACTTGTCCTCATGGATCACGAGGTCAAGAAATTCAATAAATATGGATTAAAGTGTTCTATATGTGTTTCGTTGCTTCAGTGATGAATAAAGGTTTTCATTAAGACTAGATTAGGTCAAGATTGGTAAATTTTACATGCATCATTCAAGATAATCTAGCATATACTGAACTTACACACAGCAATACATTTTAGCGACTTATAAAAAATATTTTTTTTCTTACACTGCATGATCATCATCAATCACCTGGAAGCTATGATTCAACTGAAACATTGCATATTGTCATGCTCAGGGAAACAGAAAATGACAAACAATGCTCTGAATGTCCATAATGAGTAGCCTATCTTATTCTTCGGTTTACAAAGTATTCAGTGTTTTCACATTACATATATTTCCCCTTTATTACTACAATATTTGACCACACCTGAAATACAAATTGGAGAACATATTCTACTGAAGAGTGAGGAGTTTTCTCAATCCATTCGTGTATAGTGATTAAGCAATATTTTTTTTTTGAGAAATGAGAAGTGTCAGATTTTATCCTACATGAAATCTAACATCGTGGATGCTGGTAGAAGACACAAAACTCCTGGATCAGACATAAAAGACAGTTTATTTTCACAGCAGTAATAGTAGTCATAATTTCAACATTTGTGTGTGTGTGTGTGTGCCAGTACACTGATCCCTAATTCACACATGGTGACATGAAAGGCAAGATGGTGTTTCATGTGCAGAGCGTGTGGTTCAGAAAAAGACCCCTTAGTTTAGTATACCTTATCTCTCATAATGGGAAGTAATCATGCCTCCTTTTGCTCTGGAGAGATATCCTAAATCTTTCAAGACTGTAAGCAAAACTTCCCATAGATACAGAGGGAGTCATTATGCTTTTCAAAGTCATTTGCTATACGAACATTCTTGAAAAGATACTCTGAAACAAAGGGTAGTCTGTGCCCCACTTTACAAGACACAACTACACAAGAAACCTATGAATAATTGCTTCCCAACAGTTTTAAGCTACAGAAAATTATGGTAATATATATTCCAAGCTCATTATTTTTTTGCCAATATAAATCTAAAAAATTTAGTCAGCTTTGAATCTATTTGATTCCAGTCAGGCATATGTACTAATAACCACAGACAAAGATACTATCGAGTATATTTGTCTAATTTAAATTAATAGTTATATTTGAGTAATTTAACAAAAAAATGAGATGGAGTCTCACTCTGTTGCCCAGGCTGGAGTGCAGTGGCATGATCTCAACTCACTGCAACCTCTGCCTCCCGGGTTCAAATGATTCTCCTGCATCAGTCTCCTGAGTAACTGGGATTACACGTGCCACTGCCATGCCTGGCTAATTTTTGTATTTTTACGAGAGACGGGGTTTCACCATGTTGACCAGGCTGGTCTCGAACTCATGAGCTCAAGTAAACCACCCGCCTTGGCCTCCCAAAGTGCTGGGATTACAAGCTTGACCCATCATGCCTGGTCATGAATTTTATGTGTAATAAATTTCACTTGTGCTAATTGTGCCTTTCAGTTTTTTTTGTTTTTGTTTTTGTTTTTAGTATTTTAATACAATTTTACAACCATTACTGCAATATGTCTATTACCACAAAGAGAAATTTCATACATATTTATATCCACTTCCCATTTTTACCCTCAGCACTAGGGAACCGCTAATCAACTTTTGTCTCTGTATAATTTCCTTTCTTTAATATTTTGTATAAATGGAATCACAAAATAAGTTATTTTGTGTTTGTACACATTTATTTAACATAATATTGTTGAGGTTTATTCATATTGTAGCATCCGTCAGTAATTAATTTTTTATCTGAAAATAGTATTCCATTTTATGTATATTCCACATGTATTATCAGTTCATTAACTGATGGATACAAAAAAGATGTTTTTACTTTTTGGTTATTGCCACTTGCATACATATGGATTTATTTTTGGGTTATCTATTCTTTTCCATTGGTTGATGGGTCTGTTTTTATGAAATACCATCCTATTTTGGTTACTATAGCTCTGTATTATAATTTGAAATTAGGTAATGTAATTCCTTTTTTTTTTTTTTTTTTTTTTAGGAGAGCTTTGATTATTGTCAGTCTTTTGTGGTTCCATAGAAATTTTAAGAGTTTTGTTTTTTGTTTTTTGTTTTTATCTGTGAAGAATATCATTAGTATTTTTATGAGACTTTCATTGAATCTATCAATTGCCTTGGGTAGTATGGACATTGATATGGTTTGACTATGTCCCCACCCAAATCTCATCTTAAATTTCCATGTGTTGTGGGAGGGACTCAGTCAGAGGTAATTGAATCATGAAGGTTGATTGTTCCTGTGATATTCTCGTTATAGTGAATGAGTCTCATGAGATCTGATGGTTTTAAAAAGGAGAGTTTCCCTGCACGAGCTCTCTTCTCTTGTCTGCTGCCATATGAGATGTGCCTTTCACCTTCCACCATGATTGTGAGGTCTCCTCAGCCATGTGAAACTGTAAGTCCAATAAACCTATTTCTTTCTTTCTTTCTTTCTTTCTTTCTTTCTTTCTTTCTTTCTTTCTTTCTTTCTTTCTTTCTTCTTTCTTTCTCTTTCTTTCTTTCTTGCTTGCTTGCTTGCTTGCTTTTGTAAATTCCACTTTCTCAGTTATGTCTTTATCAACAGTGTGAAAACAGACTGATAGAGTAAATTAGTACCAGTAGAGTGGGGCACTGCTGAAAAGATACCCAAGAATGTGAAAATGACTTTGGAACTGGGTAGCAGGCAGAAGTTGGAAGAGTTTAGTGGGCCTAGAAGAAGACAGAAAAGTGTGGGAATGTTTGGAACTTCTGAGAGACTTGTCGAATAGCTTTGACAAAAAATACTGATAGTGATAAGTACAATAGGTCCAGGCTGAGGTGGACTCAGATGGAGATGAGGAACTTGTTTGGAACTAGACTAAAGTTTACTCTTCTTATATTTTAGCAAAGAGACTGGCAGTATTTTTCCCTGCCCTAAAAATCTGTGGAACTTTGAACTTGAGAGAGATGATTTAGGGTACTTGGCAGAAGAAATTTTTAAGCAGCAAAGCATTCAAGACGTGACTTGGGTGCTGTTAAAGACATTCAGTTTTATAAGGGAAGCAGAGTGTAAAAGTTTGGAAGTTTTGCAGCCTGACAATGTGATAGAAAAGAAAATCTCATGTTCTGAGAAGGAATTCAAGTTGGCTGCAGTAATTTGCATAAGTAATGAGAAACTAAATGTTAATCCCCCAAACAATGAGGAAAATGTCTCCAGAGGACGTTGGAGGTCTTCATGGCAGCCCCTCCCATCATAGGCCTGGAGGCCTAGGAGGAAAAAATGGTTGCGTGTGCTGGGCCCAGGGTCCCTGTGCTGTGTGCAGCCTAGGGACTTGGTGCCCTGAATCCCAGTCACTCCAGCCATTTCTGAAAGGGGCCATCATAGAGTTCAGGCCATGGTTTCAGAGAATGCAAGTTCCAAGACTTAGCAGCTTCCACATGGTGTTGAGCCTGAGACTGCAGAGAAGTCAAGAATTGGGGTTTGGGAACCTCCATATAGATTTCAGAGGACGTATAGAAATGCCTGGATGCCCAGGCAGAAGTTAGCTACAGGGGGGTGGAGGTCCTCATGAAGAACCTCTGCTAGAGAAGTGCAGAAGGGAAATGTGGGGTGTGAACCCCCACACAGAGTCCCTACAGGGACACTATCTAGTGGAGCTGTGAGAAGAGGGCCACCATCCTCCAGACCCCAGAATGGTAGATCCACCTACAGCCTGTACCATGCACATGAAAAACCTACAGACACTCAACACCACTCCATGAAAGCAGCCTGGTGGGAGGCTATACCTTGCAAAGTCACAGAGGTAGAGCTGCCCAAGACCATGTAAACCCACCTCTTGCATTAGCATGACCTGCATGTGAGACAGGAAGTCAATGGAGTTCATTTTGGAGCTTTAAGATTTCACAGCTCTGCTGGATTTTGGATTTGCATGGGACCTGTAGTTCCTTTTTATCAGCCAGTTCCTCCCATTTGGGACAGCTGTATTTACCCAATGCCTGTACCACCATTGTATCTAGGAAATAACTAACTTGCTTTTGATTTTACAGACTCATAGGTAAAAGGCACTTGCCTTGTCTCAAATGAGACTTTTGACTGTGAATTTTGAATAAATGTTGAAATGAGTTGAGACTTTGGGGGACTGTTTGTGAGCACATGAGATGTGGGAGAGGTCAAGTACAGAATGATGTTGTTTGCCTGTGTCCACATTCAAATATCATCTTAAATTCCTACATGTTGTAAAAGGGACCCAATGGGAGGTAATTGAATCATGGGGACAGGTCTTTCTTGTGCTTTTCTCATGAAAGTGAATAAGTCTCATGAGATCTGATGGTTTTAAAAAGGGGAGTTTTCCTGCAGAAGCTCTCTTTTGTTGTCTGCTACAATGTGAGACATGATTTTCAACTCCCACCATGATTGTGAGGCCTCCACAGCCATGTGAAGCTGTAAGTCTAATAAACCTCTTTCTTTTGTAAATTGCCCAGCCTCGAGTATGTCTTTGTCAACAGCATGTAAACAAACTAATGTAAACATTTTAACAACATCGATTCTTCAAATATATGAATATAAAATAACTCAATTTTTGGTGTTCTCATTTCCTTGCATCAGTGTTTTATAGTTTTCATTGTAGATATCTTTTAATTTGCTCCATTTTCAAATATTATATTTTTCACTATTGTAAATGAGATTACTGTCTTAATTTCTTCTTTCAAGTTATTCACTGTTGGCATATAGAAATGCTACTGATTTTTGTATGTTGATTCTGTATCCTGTCACTTTGCTGAATTTGTTCATCACTTCTAATAACTTTTTGGTAAAATCTTTAGGTTTTTTCCCAAATATAAGCTCTTATGATGTGCAAAAGGACAATATGTCTTCTTCCTTTTCAATTTGAATGCCTTTTATTTCCTTCTCTTGTCTTATTGCTATAGCTAAGACTTCTAGTACTATGTCAAATAACAGTGTTGAAAGGGGAAACCCTTGTCTTGTTTCAGATCTTAGAGGAAAGGCTTTCAGTTATTTCCCAATCAATATAATACTAACTGTGGGTCTATTGTATCTGGCTTTTATTATGTTGAACTATATTCCTTCCACATCCAGATCTTTGAGGGCATTTATCATGAATGGATGTTGAATTTTATCAAATGCTTTTTCAGTATCAATTGAAAGGATCATTTTTGTTTGTTTTTTATTCTGTTGATATGATGTATCACTTTGATTGATTTGCATATGTTGAATAATTCTTGATTCCCAGGGATAAATACAACTTGGTCATGATGAGTGAAAGGTCATTGTCCTGAATGGTCTTGATGCTTTTTGTTTGTTTGTTTGTTTTGTTTCTGAGGTGGAGTCTCACTGTGTTGCCAGACTGGAGTGCAGTGGTATGATCTCAGCTCACTGCAACCTCCGCCTCCCAGACTCAAGTGATTCTTCTGTCTCAACCTCCCAAGTAGCTGGGATTACAGGTACGCACCACCACACCGAGCTAATTTTTGTATTTTTAGTAGAGACAGGGTTTCACCATGTTGGCCAGGATGGTCTCAATCTCCCAATCTCATGATCTGCCTGCCTAGGCCTCCCAAAGTGCTGGGACTACAGGCGTAAGCCACTGTGCATGGCCTAGATGCTTTTGAATTGTTGTTTGTATGTGGATATTAAAGAGTTAGGTATTTATTGTTGTTTTCACAGTCTGGGGGATTTTGTACCCATCTTCTTGAGAATTCTTTCCAAGTATTCAAGGGGTCTTGAGTGTTGTAAGCCACGGTTTTGGTCACTGCAATCATTTTTTCATTAGTGGGCAGTCTAAGCCCAGTAATGCTGTTACTTTTGCAGACCCATAGAGATACCACCTTGGTGGTCTCGGGCAAGGTCCAAAAGAATTTCCTGAATTACGAGGGATAAACCCTTGTTCTCTTTTTTTTCCAAGAAAATGGAGTCTCATTTTGCTGAGCCATGTGGCGTTTGGGGAGAAGTGACATAAGCACCCCTGTGGCCACCACTAGGACTGTGCTACATCAGACTGAAAGTGAAAACAGCACTTGGTCTTGCCCAAGGCCTGTAGTAAACACTGCTTAACTACCAGCTATGTTCACTAAGGCAGAAGAGCTCTACAATCAGTAGGTGGTGAATCCAGCCTGGCTTCTATCCTTCCTTTCAGGGCAGCTAGTTCCTCCTGATCCCAGGTATGTTCAGAGATGCATTCTGGGAGAAAGGCCTAGATTTCGGAACCTTGAGAATGTACCTAATACACTATTCTACTGTGGCTGATCTGGCAATCAAGCTGCAAGGCCAAGTCCTTCTCACTTTTACTTCCTATTTCCTCAAGCAGAAGAGTCTCTCCCCATGGCCATTACCACCCCAGATTCATGACAAATACTTCCTGCCCACTGCTGATGTTCACTCAAGGCCCAAGGACTCTTCAGTCAGTGTGTGGTGAATGCTTCCAGGCCTGCGTCTGTCCTCTCAGGGCAATGGGCTCTCTCCTGCCCCAGGGCAGGTCCAGAAATCTCATCAAAAAGGCAAGACCTGGCATCAGGAACCCTAGGAACCTGTTTGGTGCTCTACCCCACTGTGGCTGAGTGAGTACCCAACCCACAAGAAAAAGTTTTCTTTGATCTTTTCTCTCCCTTCCCCAAGCAGAAGTTCCTCCCCATAGTCAGCAGTTGGAAATGTGATGGGTCAAAACTAAAGCTATCAAAGCCCTGGGCCTCACCCAAGGCCTGTGGCAAGTACTGCCTTGCTACCACTGCTGATTATTCAGGGTCCAGGGGCTCTTTAGTTAGCAGATGATGAATCCTGCTAAGAATGGGTCCTTCCCTTCAAGGCAGCAGGTTCCTCCTGCCCCAGGGTGTGTGTAAGAGTTTCACAATCTGAGGTCTTAAATTTAAGCTTTTGATCCATTTTTTATTTGTTTTTGTATGTGGCCAGACAGAGGGGCTATTTTCAGTACCTGTTTTTGGTCATCTGAGAGCCTAGAAAAGGGGACTCACAAATCTGCCTGGTTCTCTATTCTACCGTGGCTGAGCTGATATCCAAAAGTTGCAAGACAAGTACTCTTTACTCTTCCCTCTCTCCTCCTCAAGTGGAAGGTAGGAGTCTCTCTTGGAGCTGCAAACTGCACTGCCTGGGGTTGGGGGAGGAGTGATGTCACCCCAGCTGGTGTCTCACTAGGTAGTGGGCACCCCAAATCAACTACCTCTGAGCCCAGCACAGGACCAGTATGTGCTCAGGAATTCCAGTCCTTTTGGTCTAGTATGCCTTTCAGGTTTCTTTAGAATCCAAGAGCCCTTTAGTCCTTGGTGGCTAGGCTTGCTGGAACTCAGGTTTCAACCACTGGAATTTAAGATTTGCCTTTGTCTATGGTTGACCTAAATGCTCCCTTTGTGGGCAATGACTTAGTTCTGCCCCCTGTTGCTTTTCACTGTGAGAGGGAAGCACTGAGTTCCAGTGCAAAGTTCCATAATCACTATGGTCTCCCTCTTTCAAGGGCACAGATTTTCTCTCCAAGTCATGTGGCTGCTGCTGGGAGAATGGGGAGGAGTGGTGTAGGTGATTCAATACAGTCTTTTCTGCCCTCTTCAATGCCTCTTTACTTAATATGATATTAAAACCAGGTACTGTGATCACCCTCCTAACTTTTCCTTCTTATGCGAGTGTTTTTGTGTGGATAGTTGTTCAGTTTGGTGTTTCTGTGTGGGAGATGATTGTTGGAGGCTTTTATTTGACCATCTTGCTCCACATCCTTTCTCCTTTTCCAATTTTTAAATTGGGTGGTCTTGTCATTACTTAGTTGTAAGGGGTCTTCATATAAGCTGGACGTAAGTCCTTTATTAGATATATTATTTCAAACGATTTTCTCTCCATCTGTGAATTGTCTTTATTTGTTCTTAATGCTATTTTCTGAAATGCATAACTTCTACTTTTTACAACTCATATTTATTACCATTTTTACCTGAGACTTTGGTGTCATATCTAAGTAACTCTTGCCAAAGTAAGAGCCTATTTTTTCTAACAATTTTATTCTTCTCACTCTTACAGTTAGTCCTGTGTCAAGCATACTTCTTACATCTCTGTCACTTTTTCTCTATGATTGTCTCCAGGATTAATTATGGTTGAGTTTATTAGGCTTTCATAGCAAAGCCTAATGATTAATCCTTTCCACCAAGTTCTTTGTTCTAAGTGAAGTAATTTATTTCATGACACAGAAATAATTGGAACTTAATTCTGAGAAATTTTTATAGATTTAGTGATTATTATAGCTAAGGGATGTGACCATAGTATACTTAATTTGGTCCATGGCATAACACTGAATTTAGCTGATATTTATCACTGAAAGCATTTCTGAAATTTGACTTTGACTATTTGGGGATTAGAAGCAATGGTATTTTAAAACCCTCAAGTTGCCAAAATTGTGGGCTATTTTTAGTCTTCATTTATTTTTGCTTTTGAATTAGTCAATTATTTCCGGAACACATTTATTTCTTGCATTACCTTGTATTATTTTGCCAATTATGGCCACAGAAATCACGTCACAGTATGAGATTTCTATTCCCAAACTCTTCCCCTAGATCTACAATATACTACATATATGATATGCTTTCCAAGCTCCCAAAGACAAATGTTTGTCAAATCATTTGCCACTATGTAAATAGTGTCATCATATTTCCTGTTATAACAATTTCTATACAGAACACCCTTCCTATGTCTTTACTTTTTGTATGATAATAAGATTTGTGTATTAGACAAAATATATTGAATTATATCACAGTATATAAAGAGCAAAACCTTAATTTATAACAAACAAAGTCTGCCTTTCATAAAATACACTCATTGAAGTTGAACTAGGTGGTCTAACTTACATGTTCCACTCCAGAGGCCAGGCTGACAGAAAAAATCATCTTACATGCCCCTGGTCCTTCATTGAACAGTCTACTGGATACCAAAAATGAATAATGAGCAAAAGAATAGACATAGAGATTATAATGTTTATACTTTTGTATAGAGAGTGATGATAAAAATTACTACTCCATCCTTCTAAAAGAAGGTAAAAAATAAAAGAGAAAAAGAACAAAAAATAGGCAGCATATTTAGAAAGCACTCAAATACATGATAAATATGACTTGATAAAACGGTAACTTCAATAAATTTAAATAGAATAAATATCTCAGATAAAAATAAAATATTTTTGGATTGTATAACTTAACCTAATAATAAGATTTTTATAAATGACCTATATGAGGTACAATACTTTCTTTTAAAAGTAAAACGAGTTGAAAAAATATACCATGCAATTATTAGCTAGAAGAAAGTGGAGGCTGTTTAAAGTAAAACATATTATTAGAGACAAAGAGAACACCTTCTGTAAATTATAGGCCTAATTTAATAGTACTCAAATTAGACTTTATGTTTCCATAAAATGACATAACCAAATAAGGAGCTAGTAAAACCCAATGAGAATATAATGAGACAAGAAAATTGCATATTAATCTTATCCTGGAATATAAATCCAAAGGTATTAATAAATTAATACAGTAATTTATACAGTAGTATATATAGAATAGTATGCCTAATAAGATTGAACTGTGCATTCTGAGGTATGCATGTTAACAGTAGATCAATTAATTTAATTCATAATACTAACAACTAATATAGAGATATTACAGAGTTATCAGTAGATGCAGAAATATGTTGTATCAAAATAAACATTTATTGATTATTAAAATATTAGCTATTTGTGAAAAATTAACCGTTTTACCTATGTGTTTGAAAACCATTTCTGTCCAGTATTTTATTTCATCTCCAAATTATTGCAGTAAAACGATAAGAAGACAAAATATATGAAGATTACCAAAAAGAGTTATTTTTATGACACATTGTACCTATAAAAATCATGATAATATTTTGCCGATTGTAGTAATATCACAAAATTGTATATTTATGCATACTATGAACAAATAAATAGAATTTACTCATCAAAGAATCAAAAATCAATAAATAGTAATCTTTCCAAAAAAAGAAACAAAATATATTATATACACATACATACATTCATATATACACACATATGTACATACACAAGTACATTCATATTATAAATATATGTGTATATAAGTACATTCATATTATATATAGGTGTGTTTGTTTATCTAGCTACCTAGCTAGTTATCTATATCTATGCAGTAGTTCCCAACCTTTTTGGTACCAGGGACTTGTTTTGTGGAAGATAATTTTTCCACAGACTGCAGGAGTGGATAGCTTCAGGATGATTCAAGTGCATTACATTTATTGTGCACTTAATTTCTATTATTATCACATTGTGATATATAATGAAATAATTATACAACCCATCATAATGTAGAATCAGTGGGATCCCTGAGCTTGTTTTCCTGCAACTAGATAGCCGCATCTGGGAGTGATGGAAAACAGTGACAATCAGGCATTAGATTCTCATAAGGAGCACTTAATAGATCCCTCACATTCACAGTTCACAAAAGGGTTTGCGCTTCTATGGGAATCCAATGCCGCTGCTAATTGGACAAGAGGAGGAGCTCAGACAGTAATGTGGCAGATGTGGAGTGGCTGTAAATACAGATGAAGCTTCACTTGCTCACTCACCACTCACTTCTTGCTTTGTGGCCAGGTTCCTAACAGGCCACAGACCGCTAATTTTCCGTGGCCCAGGGATTGGGGACACCTGTCTGTATGTATTTATGGAAGTATGTGTAATTTATCTGTCATCTTCTTTGCTTTGTCTATGCCAGAGATTGTAAGATATGACATATCATGTACAAAAAGGTAAGTTAACACAGTGGTGGTTAAACGAGTGCAGAATGCCTTCTTATTAGTTAGGATTTCTATTTTATAGAGATTGCAAGAGTTCATTTTTTCTCATTTAGACTTATGTGTAGTCATATATGATTTATGCCACTACATGTAATTAAAATGAGATTCAAACATTTTATTTTACAAAATCCTAAAATGTCTACAAATTTGGAATTTTACATATCTGAGCTACTTTTTGATTTGGAATTGTTGACATTCATGTTTTTCACTTTTTTTTTTAATTCCAGGAGTTTTTTTTTTTGTTTTTTTTTTGTTTTTTTTTTTTGAGGCGGAGTCTCGCTCTGCCGCCCAGGTTGGAGTGCCGTGGCCGGATCTCAGCTCACTGCAAGCTCCGCCTCCTAATTCCAGGAGTTTTAATGACTCGGGATATAACTTAAATCTTAAAATTTGATAGTCATTCTAAAAATGTTGATATTCTCTGTTATATTTTACAAAATGTCTAGTTTCTCTTTTTCTTTAATTGAATACATGTTATAACTTCTCAAAAATTTTAGCAATAAATTTCAGACAAAATGGTGTTCAAGTATTCTGTGCAATGCACCTGTTGGTTATACCAGCTCTTAATTGGGCTTTAACATGGGACTGGTCAATTTCTTCAACCTGCTATTCTATGACTTTGTAAGATACGTGTTTTATCAGCACATGAGTAAAACACATTGTATTAGTCCATTTTCATGATGCTGATAAAGACATGCCTGAGACTAGACAATTTACAAAAGAAAGAGGTTTCATTGGACCAACAGTTCTGCGTGGCTGGGTAAGCTTCATAATCATGGTGGAAGGCTAGGAAGAGCAAGTCCTGTCTTACATGGGTGGCAGCAGGAAAAGAGAGAATGAGGAAGTCACAAAAGTGGAAATACCTGATAAAACCATCAGATATCTTGAGACTTATGTACTACCTTAAGAACAGTATGGGGGAAACTGCCCCCATGATTCAATTATCTCCCACCAGGGTCCCTCCCACAACACATGGGAATTACGGGAGTATAATTTAAGATGAGATTTGGGTGATGACACAGAGCCAAACCATATCACACATCTCTGTCTCTCCACTGGCTATTGTTAGTTCTCTTCCAATCACTTAATTTTTCCTTTATAACAAAATAGGGAATTGCCATCATTCTTTCAGCGATGAATCTCTGCTTCATAGCATCAAATTAACACTCCATTTCTCTATTATTATGCCTTTCTGCACACAAAAGCTTTCCACTCAATTATCATTTACAGTTTAATTTTTAAATAAACTTTTACAAGTTTTGAATTATAGTTACAGAACCATTGCAAAACTAGTACAGAGTTCTCCATATATCTCACATCCAGTTTTCTCCATTGCTATCTTTTTACATTATCATCTTCATATTTGTTGAAACTAAGAAAGCACTGGTACATTACATTACCAATAGTCAAAATTCAGACTTGATTTGGTTTCACCAGCTTTTCCAATAATATCGTCTTTTGTTCCAGGATCAGTTAGTTACTATATATTATTTGTTTCTCATGGCTCCTATTCTTCTCTTGTCTCAGGCACTGTCTTCATCTTACTTTGGTTTTCATGACATTAACAGTCTTGAGGAGCACTGACCATGTATCCAGTAGAATATATACTAATCTGAATTTATCTGGTGTTTTCTCATTATTTGATATGTTAATTTCTTTTGAAGACAATTAAGTAGTTATGAAAATTTAATATATCTAATAATAGAATCCAAATAGCTGCACGTAAGTCAAATGAAAATGCAATTATATGAATATCCATGACCAAAGTGAAGCTGCCTAGCTAGACATTGATTCTGGCCACCTGTTAGGGAGTGCTTGTAAATGTCATCAATTATAAGACATTTCCTGACCTCAAACGTGTTAACAGGTACATCTTGGAATCTAGGAAACAGAACAGCATTTTGTCTACTTAAGATTCTTTACAGAGCAGGTTAACCAACAGCTGGGAACAGGTGTTACCTGACTGCTACCCACAATATGGGTTCAATAAATCCATTTTTAAATTGGTAAGGAAAAGTAAAACTTTGGAAGCATGGAATTTACTCATGCCAACACATGTAGTTTTTCTGGGCATTTTTCCATCTTGGCATCATACACAACAAGATGCTGGGGTTAATTTTGATAATCAAGAAGTAAATTTAAAAGAGTAGGCAGAGGTGGAGTTTCTAATGAAAATAAAGGACAGCAAATACAGAAGTGTTTCTTGTTCTAGGCCCCCAGTCAATACAACTGTTTAAAGTTAGAGCTTGTTAGTGACACCAATAAAAAGAGATGTAGTCTAAGTCTAAAAATTCTTTATTGAATATATATAACTACAAAAGTTGATTACTTTAAAGCAAAAGACATTTGCATGTCTTTAGCAAAAGCAGAGGCATGGCAACTGTTTTACTAGAAGACAGAGAAAGTAATTCGAATCACATTTCATTCAGTCAAGGTATTTTACATGATAAAAATCAGAATATGTGTACTAATAAGTATATTAAGGTTCAATATATAAGATATAAAGTAGCAGTTACTACCAGAAAATAAGAATGGGCTTATTGTTTCTGTACATGGGTGCCATTTGTGTCCACTATGATGAATAGCTCTGCATTTGAAGAATAATTTAGGTATATGTATTTGACAAGAAAAATTTTAACAAGAAATAATGTTTAAATTGTGGATATGATGAATACAAAAAATGACAGGTAGATTCTCTATCTTCCCCAGTTACATAGTATGAAGAAACCTTTTTGGAGTAAAGTAGACCCATTACCTGAGGAACTGAGTCTATTTTATTTTTAAACCATTAACAATAACATAAAATATGTTTCACAAAAAAGGTGCCAAACAATGGTAATTTTTAAATTGTATAGATATAAAAGAACAAAAATATAACAGAATAACCAGGAAATGTTCCATAAAGTGACATTTGAATATATGTTTAATTTTAATTTTAAATGAATATTAAATTGTCAATATTTTAAAAAACATACATAAAGTTCATTGAAGTGGGACAGAAGGATAAACGTGAAACTACTCTATATGAAACTAGAACAGTGAATTCATGCCAATTTATTTTATTCAAATGCATTAAATGTATATTACCATGAAAGAACTCTAGTGTAAACCATGGACTCTGGGTAATAATTATGTGTAAATGCAGCTTCATTAATTGTAACAAATGTGTCACTCTGATGGGGAATGTTGATATTGGGGGAGGCTATAAATAGATGGTTTTATATGGGAAATCTCTGTAACTTCTGTTCAAATTTGCTCCGAACCTAAAACTGCTCTAAAAAATAAAGCCTATTAAAAACAAATTACCAACTACAATTTTGAACTCAGGACTTCTAACCAAATGCTCATCAAGTTGTTTGTAGTCAAAGAAAATATTTGTCTAAATTTATATGGCTTCTGGAATCTATGAAAGTCTGGATATACGAAGAGTAATTTTTTTTTAAGAAAAGAGTTGAATGTCATGTTATAAAATTGAAATAAGATAAAGATGTTGTTTGCCTCAAACAAAACTATATTACAAACATAAACCTTAAACATCCTGACAATAACAATAAGTTAGAATGGATAAATATTTTGTGGAAAATGCTGATGATCTGTTTAAGGAAAGGAAGTTACTACAGAAATGGAAGATGCAGCAATGTACTTTAATGTCTACTTAATGAATAAATATGTTATTTGGTAGCAATAGGAAGTCATGAAATGTCTTTTAGTGAATTAGTAACATGATTAAAATAGCAACTGGAAAGATTTACTTCAGAGTTTGTATAGGATAAATTAAAATAAAAGAGGTACAATGCTGCCCAATGGTTGCTAAAGTTGTTTAAATGAAAGTTATGTGTAACAGGATTCTCTCTTGTGAGTGAGAACATGCTGTGTGGTAAAACTCTTTTTACACCTTGTGTTTTTTTATTGCAGATAAGTTTGTTTATATTTGACTCCACACATTTTGTTTTACCATAAGAATGTGAATTCATATGTTCCTGAAGAAGTGTTTAAATATTCTTTAGCACATTATTTTGTAGCCAGAAAACATGTGTGACAATTTGCCAAACCAGAACTGGAAAAAAAAAAAACTGGTCTTTGAAATAATTTGAAAGTTAACTAATGTATTATTAACATATGTATAAAGTAATTACTAAATAATAATTATTGATTAATTACTAATTACATTATAATATTATAACATCCAATAAAGTTTCAGCAATGGCAATGGAAATTATATTGCACAGGTTGCCAAAAAAAAATAATCTAATGAAAGATGAATTGAATGAGGACATAGTCTGAATCAAAGACAGATCCCAGCTTTTAAGCTTGGAATCTAAGGGGAAGTGATGCCATTAATAGAAGAAAGAAACCTCAAACTTGTAAAATGACCACTTTTCCTTTCCATTCTTTTAACACTAGAGAAAGTTCTAGCTTCCTTTCATAGCCTCCACCTAATGTTCTCTAACTGATGTTGTATTTTTCCATATAGTTACCATACAGAGCAAATAACTCTCTTTGTAACAATACTTAAAAATATAATTTAACAAAGTGTTATAAAATTTTATTCTCTTTATTTCATTGTATCCAAAGTCAGTTATAGTTCTTGCTCTGTCCTTATAATTCTTTCATCAGGTTTTTAGGACAGAGCTTTAACTAAAACTATCTTGTTTCCCTTCTTTGTCCTGCTTTGCATTATTCATTATTTCAATGGAAATAAATAAGTAAAACTGAAAGGCATACTTGGAAGGTTCTTTTTAAATAAAATCTAATACTATATGATTTAATATATTAAAGTTATTTGAGTTAACAAAGTTGTTTAACTCAAAAACATCCATACAACTGTAAAGAATAATGAAAATGAAATATTTCACTGTTTAGCAAATGTCAAATATTCTAAATGTTCTAAATATATTAACTTATTATTACAACATATTTACTATGTTGAGAATATTACTATCTATATTTTATAGATGAAGAAAGAGAGAGAGATTTGGCTACTTGAGCAATAATATAGGTTTAATGAGTCTCAGGACTAGGATTTTAATTCAGACATGCCCCAACACATATAAACACACTGAAATTCCATGATTTGAGCAAAACGAATTGCAGCTATGTTTTTTATTGTACTTTTCAGGTATATTTTTATTTGCAGGATTTTTTTACACTTTACAATTCATAAGCATTTGTATAATGCTACATAAGATTCACATTTATTTTATAATAACAAAATTACATCTAATCAATTCTACATTACAAAGGAAGTTTGTCATTCTGGTGTGGGCCACAGTAGTTTAAGAAACATGATCGATTTCATTGTCGTTATGTTTCTTTGAAGGTTTTTATTGTCACAAATCCATAGAAAAGACTGTGTTGGCTTTGAGTATCCATTGCAATTTTCTTCTTTCCATATATCTCCATTTTCTTTCTCATCCTTTCTGCTCTGGTTAATAATGTATATATTCATATACATAGCATATTATATAGAGAATATGTATGTTATGAATACAACACAACAATACATTATATAACTTCTTTTTTAATTTGTCCTTTGTTTTTAAAAAAGAAAACAATTTATATTATCTTTTAAAATCACCTACATTATTACATTTTTCTGATATGCTTTAGCAGATTCATGTTAACATCTGGTATCTCATTGTTACAGGTAGTCACACAGGCACAAGCAGTGCAGGAGAGTGCTCTCCTCCACCCATTAGGAATGTGCGTGATGGTTTGGCAATTATCAGTTTGCCTCTTTAAAAGTGATAAATTGGCAGTTGGCACTAGGGAGAGACAAGCTCCTAATGGTCCACAGCTGTTAACATTAAAGCATTAATTGAATGCAGGTGCCAGGAAGAAGCAAAAGGGGGCTTCCACTAAAATCTCATGTATTGGGTGAGTGAGCCCAGGCTTGCACATGAAGGGAAAAAAATGGTGGAGTATGACCTTCCTGGGGCACGCCACCAGAAAAGGGAAGAAAGCCTCAGGCGGTCATGTGTAAAACTTCCTAAACACATTGTGCATGCTCACTTCGCAAGGATAAGGAGGGCACTGCACATGTGGTCAGCCCACCCTAAGGGAGGAATCATGGGAAAGGGGTGCACAAGACGCTGGGGTTGGGCTAGCCTATAAAGTCCTAGCATCACAGTTAAATGGAACACTTTTTCTTCAATTTGCCCACTTGGATCTCTTCCAAGTGCACTTTCCTTTCTTTCCTGCTCTGAAGCTTTTTTAAATTAAACTTCTTCTATTGCTTTGAAATTGACCTCGATCTCTTTCTCTGC
Source organism: Mandrillus leucophaeus (assembly GCF_000951045.1). NCBI lineage: Eukaryota > Metazoa > Chordata > Mammalia > Primates > Cercopithecidae > Mandrillus > Mandrillus leucophaeus. The sequence goes on from NW_012101798.1 coordinate 3,273,880, forward strand.
CTTATGCCCCTCAGTGAAATTCTCTCTTCTGAGGAGGCAAGAATTAAGGTTGCTGAAAACCCCTATGAATTTGCCACTGTTAACTGGAATACCTTCCACCAGTAACAACACCCTTTCGGTTTGAAGCAGTCTCTAGTATATCGCTTAAAATAAGTCTGTTGCCATAAAATGATCTCATTCGTTACTAATTTGGAATATTTATATTTGGGTCTCTCTTTTTTTGTTTTGCTTTTTGAGACAGAGGCTCGCTCTGTCGCCCAGTCTGGAATGCAGTGGCACTATCTCAGCTCACTGCAAGTTCCGCCTCCGGGCTTCAGGCCATTCTCCTGCCTCAGCCTTCCAAGTAGCTGGGACTACAGGCGTCTGCCACCACGCCCGGCTAATTTTTTGTATTTTTAGTAGAGACAGGGTTTCACCGTGTTAGCCAGGATTGTCTCGATCTCCTGACCTAGTGATCCGCCGGCCTCGGCCTGGGTCTCATTTTTAAAATACAGTTTTACTGGATGCAGAATTACTTTGTGATTGTTTTTAAGTTCTTTTTTTCTAATTCCTCAAGTAAAATATTAGGTTATTGATTTGAGACGCTCCTTTTCTTATATATCTTTATCTTAAATTTCTTCAAAGCACTGCTTTGCTGAAGCTTTTCAGTTTTACAACGCTGCATTTTCATTTTAATTCATTACAAGATATTTTCTTTTTCTTATTTCCTTTTTTGAACTATTTGCTATTTATTTTCAGTTTTTTTTTTTTAATTTCTGTTGGTACATAGTAAGTGTATATATTTATGGGGTACATGAGCTATTTTGATACAGGCATGCGGTGTGAGATAATGGATAATGAAGCATAAAGAATGGGCCATTCATCTTGAAAACTGGAGTATACACCCTGAAGAATGGGGTATCCACGCCTCAAGCATTTATCCTTTTCATTATAAATAACCCAATTACATTATTTAAGTTATATTAAAATATACACTTAAGCTAATATTGACTATAGTCACCCTATTTTGCTATTAAATAGTAGGTATTATTCTTTTTTTTTTTTTTTTTTTTTTTCTCAACCTCAACCATCGCCACTTCTGCTCCAACAATTGACCCCAACCCCTCCTGCAATCCTTCCCAGCTTCTGGTCTCTATTCTTCTACTACTCTCTCTGT
>NW_012101798.1:3275085-3275384 GCF_000951045.1 Mandrillus leucophaeus
AGAGTGTAAGTGTCCAGGAAATTATCCACTTCTTCTAGATTTTCTAGTTTATTTGCAGAGAGGTGTAGTAATCTCTGAATGTAGTTTGTATTTCTGTGGGGTCAGTGGTGATATCCCTTTATCATTTTTTATTGTGTCTATTTGATTCTTCTCTCTTTTCTTCTTTATTAGTCTTGCTAGAAAAAGATCAATTTTGTTGATCTTTTCAGAAAACCAACTCCTGGATTCATTGATTTTTTGGAGGGTTTTTTTTTGTGTCTCTATCTCCTTCAGTTCTGCTCTGATCTTAGTTATTTCTT
>NW_012101798.1:3276399-3375336 GCF_000951045.1 Mandrillus leucophaeus
GTAGTTGAGCGGTTTTGATTGAGTTTCTTAGTCCTGAGTTCTAGTTTGATTGCACTGTGGTCTGAGAGACAGTTTGTTATAATTTCTGTTCTAGTACATTTGCTGAGGAGTGCTTTACTTCCAATTATGTGGTCAATTTTGGAATAAGTGCAATGTGGTGCTGGGAAGAATGTATCTTCTGTTGATTTGGGGTGGAGAGTTCTGTAGATGTCTATTAGGTCCGCTTGGTGCAGAGTTGAGTTCAATTCCTGGACATCCTTGTGAACTTTCTGTCTCATTGATCTGTCTAATGTTGACAGTGGGGTGTTGAATTCTCCCATTATTATATGGGAGTCTAAGTCTCTTTGTAAGTCTTTAAGGACTTGTTTTATGAATCTGGGTGCTTCTGTATTGGGTGCATATATATTTAGGATGGTTAGTTCTTCCTGTTCAATTGATCCATTTACCATTAAGTAATGGACTGCTTTGTCTCTTTTGATCTTTGATGGTTTAAAGTCTGTTTTATCAGAGACTAGGATTGAAACCCCTGCTTTTTTTTGTTCTCCATTTGCTTGGTAGATCTTCCTCCATCCCTTTATTTTGAGCCTATGTGTGTCTCTGCATGTGAGATGGGTGTCCTGAATACAGCAAACTGACGGATCTTGACTCTTTATCCAATTTGCCAGTCTGTGTCTTTTAATTGAACCATTTAGTCTATTTACATTTAAGGTTAATATTGTTATGTGTGAACTTGGTCCTGTCATTGTGATATCAGCTGGTTATTTTGCTCGTTAGTTGATGCAGTTTCTTCCTAGCATCGATGGTCTTTACATTTTGGCATGTTTTTGCAATGACTGGTATTGGTTGTTCCTTTCCATGTTTAGTGCTTCCTTCAGGGTCTCCTGTAGGGCAGGCCTAGTGGTGACAAAATCTCTAAGCATTTGCTTGTCTGTAAGGGATTTTATTTCTCCTTCACTTATGAAACTTAGTTTGGCTGGATATGAAATTCTGGGTTGAAAATTATTTTCTTTAAGAATGTTGAATATTGGCCCCCACTCTCTTCTGGTTTGGAGAATTTCTGCCAAGAGATCTGCTGTTAGTCTGATGGACTTCCCTTTGTGGGTAACCCAACCTTTCTCTCTGGCTGCCCTTAAGAATTTTTCCTTCATTTCAACTTTGGTGAACCTGACAATTATATGTCTTGGAGTTGCTCTTCTCGAGGAGTATCCCTGTGGTGTTCTCCGTATTTCCTGAATGTGAATGTTGGCCTGCCTTACTAGGTTGGGGAAGTTCTCCTGGATGATATCCTGAAGAGTGTTTTCCAACTTCGTTCCATTTTCCCCCTCACTTTCAGGCACCCCAATCAGATGTAGATTTGGTCTTTTCACATAATCCCATACTTCTTGAAGACTTTTTTCATTTCTTTTTCCTCTTTTTTCTTTAGACTTCTCTTCTCGCTTCATTTCATTCATTTGATCCTGAATTGCTGATACTCTTTCTTCCAGTTGACCGAGTTGGTTACTGAAGCTTGTGCATTTGTCATGTATTTCTCATGTCATGGCTTTTTTCTCTGTCAGTTCATTTATGGCCTTCTCTGCATAGATTATTCTAGTTATCCATTCTTCCATTGTTTTTTCAAGATTTTTAGTTTCTTTGTGCTGGGTACGTACTTCCTCCTTTAGCTCTGAGAAGTTTGATGGACTGAAGCCTTCTTCTCTCAACTTGTCAAAGTCATTCTCTGTCCAGCTTTGATCCGTTGCTGGCGATGAGCTGCGTGCCTTTGGAGGGGGAGATGTGCTCTTATTTTTCGAATTTCTAGCTTCTCTGCCCTGCTTCCTTCTGTGGTTGTATATAAGTTTTAGTATTTTTTTTTTTCTGTTTCTGTGAAGACTGTTATTAGTATTCTTTTAGGTATTGCATCGAATCTATAGATTGCTTCGAGTTGTATGAAGAATTTAAAAATATTGCTTCTTTCAATCCATGAACATGGAATATTTTTCCATTTCTTGGTGTTCTCTTCAATTTTCTTCATCAGAGTTTTATCGTTTTCATTATAGAAGTCTTTTACTTCTTTGGTTAATACCTGGATATTTAACTTTATTTGTGGCTATTGTAAATGAGATTATTAATTTTTTCACATTGTTCACTGTTGGTATATACTGATACTGATATATGCTACTGATTTTGTATGTTGATTTTGCATTCTGAAACATTATTGAATTTGTTTATCAGTTTTAATAGTTTTCCTGTGAAGTCTTTAGGGTTTTCCAAATATAAGATTATATAATCAGCAAACAAGGATAATTTGACTTCTTGCTGTTCAATTTGGATGCTCTTTATTTCTGTCTCTTACCTGATTGCTCTAGCTAGGTCTTTCAATATCATGTTATATAACAGTGGTGACAGTGGACATCCTTCTTGTGTTTCAGATATTAAAGGGAATGTTTATGTTTTTCCCCATTCAGTATGAAACTAGGTATGGGTTTGTCATATATTGGCTTGTATTATGTTGAGATATATTTTTTCTATTCCCAGTTTTTTGAGGGTTTTGATCATGAACAGATGTTGAATTTTATGAAATATTTATTTTCAGCATCAATTGAGATAATCATTTAGTTTTTATCCTTTATTCCGCCAGTATGATATACTATCTTAATTAATTTGTGTATGTTGAACCAAGGTTGATTCAACATACACAAATTCCACTTGGACATAATAAGTGATCTTTCTAATATATTGTTGAATTTGGTTGGCTAGTATTTTTTTCAGGATTTTTGCATCAATATCAGAGATATTGGCCTGCAGTTTCTTTTTGTATGTGACTTTGTCTTTTACTGGTATCCCAGAAATATTGGTCTTGTAGAATGGGTTTGGAAATCCTCCCTTCTCCTCTATTTTTCACAATAATTTGAGTAGCAATGCTATTAGTACTTTTTTAAATGTTTGGTAAAATTTAGCAGAGAAGCCATTGGGTCCTGAGCTTTTTTGTTGTTAATGAGAGACTTTTTATTATGATTTTGCCCTTGTTATGTGTTACTGACCTGTTCACATTTTGGATTTCTTCCTGATTCAATCTTGGTAGGTTGTATGCCTCTATGAATGTTTCTGTTTCTTCTAGATTTTTCAATTTATTGGTATTTATTTACTCACAGTAGCCACTAATAATCCTTTCAATTTCTTATCAGTTGTAATGTCTCCTTCTCATTTCTGATTTTATTTGGGTTTTCTCTTTTTTTTCTTGGTCTGGATAAGGGTTTGTCACTTTTGTTTAAGTTTTCAGAAAAACAACTTTTGTTTCATTGGTCTCATTGTTTGTTTGTTTATTTGTTTTTCATTCAATTTTATTTATTTTTACCCTGATCTTTATTATTTTTTTTTCTACTGATCTTGAGTTTGATTTGCTCTCGCTTTTATAGTTCTTTAAGATGCATGGTTAGAGTTTTTATTGGATTTTTTTTCTCTTTTTTCATGTAGGTACTTGTAAACTTCCTTCTGAGTAATTTTTTGCAGTATCCTATAGGTTTTAATATGTTGTGCTTTCATTATCATTTGTCTCAGTAAAATTTTCAAATTTCTTTTTAATATTTTTACTGCCCTACTTGTCATTCAGGATCATATTGTGTACTTCCCTTGTATTTGAGTTATTTCCAAAATGTCGCCTGTTATTAATTTCTAGTTTTATTTCATTGTGGTCAGAGAAGACACCTGATATTATTTCAATGTTTCTGAATATTTTAAGATTTGTTTGGTGACCTAATGTATGCTCTATCGTTGAGAACGATCTATGTGCTGAGGACAAGAATGTGCATTTGGCAGTTTTTGTATAAACTCTTCTGTAAATATTTATTAGATCCATTTGGTGCAGATTGAGTCTGATGTTTGTTCATTTTCTGTCTAGACGATCTATCCGATGCTGAAAGTGAGATGTTGAAGTTTCTAGCTATTACTGTACTGAAGTCTTTCTCTCTCTTTAGTTTGGATAATATTTCCTTTATATATCTGGGTGCTCCAGTGTTGAGTGCATATATATTTAAAATTTTTATATCCTCTTGATGAACTGACCACTTTATCATCATATAGTGATCTTCTTTGTGTCTTCTTATAATTTTTGTCTTGAAATAAATTTTATCTGATATATGTACAGCCACTTCTGCTTTTCTTGCATTGGTATCAAATATCTCTTGCCATCCCTTTATTTTTAGTCTATGTGTGTCTTTATAGGTGAAGTATGTTTCTTATAGGCAACAGATTGATGGATTCTTTTTTTTTCAATCCATTCAGCCACTCTAAGTCTTTTGACTGGAGACTTTAGTTCATTTATATTCAATGTTATTATTGTTAAGTAAGGACTTACTCCTCTCATTCTGTTATTTTTTTTCTGGTAGTTTTATAGTCTTCTCTTTCTTCTTTCTTTCCTTCCTGTCTTTTCTTAGTGAAGATGATTTTCTCTAAGAATATGACTTAGTTTCTTGCTTTGTATGTTTTGTGTATCCATTTCATGTGTTTCAGTTTGAAATTACCATGAGGTTTGCAAATACTATCGTATAACCCACTATTTTAACCTGATAACCAGAACACCATTTGCATAAACAAACAAGCAAAAAGAAAACTAATTAAAACTACATGCCTTAACTTCATCTCCCTTTACTTTTTAACTTTTGGTTGTTTCTAGTTAATCTTATTGTACTTACTGTGCCTTGAAAAGTTGTTATTTTTTATTTTTTTTATTTTTTTGGTTAATCATTTAGTCTTTCTACTTAGGATAAGAATAGTTTATGCACCACAGTTACTGTTGTAATACTCTGCTTTTCTGTGTACTTACTGTTACTAGTGAGTGTTGTACTTCTAGGTGATCATTTATTGCTCAATAATGTTCTTTTTTTCTGACTGAAGTATTTTCCATAGCTTTTCTTGTTGGACAACTCTGATATTAATAAATTCTTCAGTTTTTATTTGTCTTCTTTATGTTTGCATATTTTAGCAGGATATACTATTCTAGGATAAAAGTTTTTTCTTTTTTTTTTTTTTTCCTTCACTACTTTAAATATGTCATGCCACCCTCTGCTGGCTTGTAAGGTTTCCAGTAAAAAGTCTGCTGTCAGATGTATTGAAGTTCCGTTGTATGTTATTTGTTCCTTTACACTTGCTGATTTTAGAATCCTTTCCTTATCTCTGACTTCTGGGAGTTTGATTATTAAATGCCTTGATATTGTTTTCTCTGGGTTAAATCTGATTAGTGTTCTATAACCTTCTTGTATTTGGATATTGATATCTTTCTCTAGGTTTGGAAAGTTCTTTTATTTTCACTTTCAATAAAACCCTTATCTCTTTCTCTACCTCCTCCTTAAGCCCAATAACACTTAGATTTGCCCATTTGAGGCCATATTCTAGCTCCCTTAGGCATGCTTTATTGTTTTTATTATTTTTTCTGCTGTCTTTTCTGACCATGTGTTTTTAATTAGCCTGTTGTGAAGCTCACTAATGCTTTCTTCTGCTTTATCAATTCTGCTATTAAAAGACTCTGATGCATTATTGAATATGCCAATTGTATTTTTCAGCTCCAGAATTTCTGCTTAATTATTTTTATTTATTTTAAACTCCTTGTTAAATTCTTTTTCTGTTAGAATTCTGAATTCCTTTTCTGTGTTATCTTGAATTTTTTTCTTTCTTTCTTTCTTTTCTTTTCTTTCTTTCTTTCTTTTTTTTTTTTTTTTTTTTTTGACAGTTTCACTCTTGTTGTCCAGGCTGCAGTGTAATGGCATGATATCAGCTCACTGCAACCTCCACCTCCCGGGTTCAAACAATTCTCCTGCCTCAGCCTCCTGAGTAGCTGGGATTACAGGCACCTGCCACCATGCTCAGCTAATTTTTTTGTATTTTTAGTACAGATAGGGTTTCACCATGTTGGCCAGGCTGGTCTTGAACTCCTGACCTCAGGTGATCTGCCTGCCTCTGCCTCCCAAAGTGCCGAGACTACAGGCGTGAACCACCGCACCCAGCTCCTTGAATTTCTTTGAGTTTCCTTAATACAGCCATTTTGAATTCTCTGAAAGGTCACATATCTCTGTGTTTCTAGGATTGGCTCCTGGTGCCTTATTTAATTCATTTTGGGAGGACATATTTTTCTGGGTGTTGTTGATGCTAACAGACGTTCAGTGTCTAGTCACTGAAGGGTTAGGTATTTGTAGTTTTCATTGTCTGGGCTTATTTGTAGCCATTTTTGAAGGGATGACTATTCCAGTATTTGAAAGGACTTAGGTGTTGTGATCTAAGCTGTATCTAAGCTGTTCATAGTTGAACAATGAACATTAAAAAATTCTTATATTTTTTATGTAAAATCAGATTAAGATGCTCCTGGTTTTTTTGTTTGTTTGTTTTTTGTTTGTTTGTTTGTTTGTTTTGAGAAGGAATCTCGCTCTGTCGCGCAGGCTGGAGTGCAGTGGCGCAATCTCCGCTCACTCAAGCTCCGCTGCCTCCTAGGTTAACTCCATTCTCCTGCCTCGGTCTCCCTAGAAGCTGGGACTACAGGCGCCCGCCACCACGCCCAGCTAATTTTTTTGTATTTTCAGTAGAGACGGGGTTTCACTGTGTTCGCCAGGATGGTCTCGATCTCCTGACCTCGTGATTCGCCCACCTCGGCCTCCCAAAGTGCTGGGATTACAGACGTGAGCCACCGCGCCAGGCCAGATGCTCCTGTTTTTTAGGATAAGTAGAAAAGAGGCAAAGAGACTGAGAAATGTAACATAGATGGACTGGGAGGGAATATTCTATTATTTGTAGTTCTGATTCACCTTGTGAGTAGCTGACAGCTAAACATTTATGCTTTCTTTTACATCCTTGGGTGTTTTGTATTTTGTGGCAACTTTCTAAGATTTATTTATATCACACTGTGTTTTTTTTTTTTTTTTTTTTTTTTATTGAGATGGAGTCTGGCTCTGTCGCCCAGGCTGGAGTGCAGTGGCCGGATCTCAGCTCACTGCAAGCTCCGCCTCCCGGGTTTACGCCATTCTCCTACCTCAGCCTCCCGAGTAGCTGGGACTACAGGCGCCCGCCACCTCGCCCGGCTAGTTTTTTGTGTTTTTTAGTAGAGACTGGGTTTCACCATGTTAGCCAGGATGGTCTCGATCTCCTGACCTCGTGATCCGCCCGTCTCGGCCTCCCAAAGTGCTGGGATTACAGGCTTGAGCCACCGCGCCCGGCCCACACTGTGTCTTTTTAACACTCTTACAGAAAGGTTTAGGTGCTGGAGATACAAAAAGAAATGCTTCTGTTACATCTCATAATGTGGTCATTTGTAGAAGCTTCAGAGCTTATCTGTGCAGTGCAAAGTTAGAAAACTTAGGAGTTCTATTACTATTAACCCATTTAGCTGTGCCCTACTCTACAGTTATAATTTGTGTTTCTGAGTTTTATCTGCTGTGTGTTAAGCATATGCTTTTAGTCTCAAGAGGGACTCTGGATTATTAGAGAAAAAATAACCCAAATAGAAAATAAATCCTGTAATAGTAACTCTGATGGTGCCCTATTATTCTGAGAAGAAGGGTCACATTATCTCAAAGTTCACTGTTTATTGTAAGCCTTTCTGTGATCATCACTGAGACACTGAGATAAATAACTTGCCCAAGAGTTTGCTAATTATTTTCCTCACTACTTCATTTCAACTGGGTTTAAACATTTTTTCCTTAGAAGTTATGTTTTATTATTATTAATAGTCATGATTAAGCAATTTCAAATTCATCACAGTACTACAAATAAATGTAGATAATATATTTATCAGCCTATTTACAAAGGTATAATATCAAAGCATCTTGATAACACTTTTACCCTCCACCCTTCATCACAATTTTAAACTGATTTTATTGACTAAAATCTTAAGAAACATCTGGGCTTTAAGCCAAAATGTGATGCTATTTGAAATGTGATAAAATGTCAACATTATATTTAGATGAAATATTAATTACTTTATCTGCTAGCACAGTCAGTATTGCTGACTAAATTTATTTAGCAACAGAGAAAACATAGTCTAAAAAATCCCAGGACTTATCCTCTCTCACTTAACTTCAAAATTCATATTTAATATAGAAAATCATAGTTAATACTTATTTTTAGATGTCAGCTTTTTCCATTTAGTCAAAGTATTTGAAAAATTATTAGTTTAAGAATATATTTGCTTTTTAAAATCACAGCTAAGAAATAATGTATACTCTATGTATTAATTTTATAGTCCACTAAGGATCTTGAAAGAGAATTGTATGAAGTATTTAAAAATGTAATATCTGAGAATGCTCAATTGCTGCAAATGTCTGCCTGAGTTTTGTAATCCTAGATATCACTAAAGATTATAATATTCAGTAAAAAGCTCCAAAGCAAGTACAGATGGAATGTATTTTTTTTTCTATTTGTGTTACAGACACAGTGTACTGACTAGCCTGTAGCTATCTACACCTCTGCTTCCACCCCGCATCTTCTTTCTGACAAGTATAACCCAACTCTCTTTAGGTCAACAAATTACCCAAATCCCAAAAATAACCATTATCAGTTAAAGTTAGTCATGTTAATTGTATTCCCTTTTACCAGATATGTCTTTGACCAGCCTTTGTAAAGTAGAGGCTGCCATGTTACTCAAATCTAGTGAAACCAATCTATGTGTCCATCCATGGTTGATTGAATACAGAAAATGTGGTATTTATACACAATGGAATATTATACAACCATAAAAAAGATGAAATCAAGTCTTTACAGCAACATGCATGGAGCTGGAGGCCAGTTTCCTAAATGAACTAACTCAGAAAAAGAAAATCAAATACTGTAGGTTCTTACTTATAAGTGAGAGCCAACTATTGGCTACATATGGATACAAAGATAGAGGTAATTGACAATGCAGACTCCAAAAGGAGGAGTGAGAGGAGGGGGGAGGGTTGAACAATTATTTTTGGGGTACAATGTTCAATATTAGTGTGATGAATTCCCTAGAAGCCCAATCCCCACCATTACCCAATATAGCCATGTAACAAACATGTACTTGTACCCTAGAATCTAAAATTTAATAAATAAATACATAAATAAATAAAATAAAACATAAAAAGAAATAAAAGCATGCCGAAAACATTCTGGGAGAGTTTAATTATTTAAAAAATACAGAAACAGTACAACAACCACAACAACAGAAAGATTGTCCCCTGCTTCTTTATGTTTTAGGATGCTAGTGATAATAGATTATATCTTGAGCTGCGGTAACCATTTGCAACTGGTATAAAGACTAAAGGCAACACACTGAGATGAGAAGGGCAGAAAGTTGAAAACAGCTGGAGTCCCTGATGACATATTGGAGCTCTTTTATAGTTCTGAATTGCATGTCTCTCTACCTCTTAAATAAACAATAAGTGCTGTCATATTTTATGACAGAATTTGCAGGGTTTTCTATTGCAGCTATAAACATTTGTAACATTAAATTACTTTCCAATTAATTCATATCATACTGGAGAAAGAAACCTCAGTTTTTAAATGCCTTCAGTCAAACTGTTCCACAGTTGTAAGAAATGTGAGTTTAAATTTTGTAGAATAAATAGATGCATGCCAGTTTACTTTATAAGGATGATATCAATAAGTTTCAAAACCGAAGTTTTTGCTAGGGAAATGTTAAATTTTTTTTTATGCTACATATCAAACAGTTCAACAAATTCTAGTGTAGTTACCTATGAAGGCCAACATTTAAACATTTGGAAAACTAACTCTTCAGAGTGAAAATAATTAAGTTTAAATAATGCCTTTTGAGGGCTTTCACAGTGTTGAAAGTTCTATTACAACTTAGGCCTTCGCGTATTCCAAAATGAAACAAACAAACAAAAGAACGAGAATAAGATGAAAATGTTACAAAAGTTACAATACAACAGTACCTTGGAATTATTAAAGGCACAGATGAATGTCATTACTCTTTGAAATTATTAGTTATTAGTTCTGGATGACAGAAAGAAAAAATGTACCACATATTAATTTTATTAAAATGAGACTCCATGGAATTCCTCATGCATTCTTATTTGTATGATTTCAACACTAATACATTACATTTACCACAGAATTATTAGACATTGCTTACTCTAAGGGCCTATAAACTATTTTTTGAGAAGGGCCAGATAATAACTACAGGCATACCTCAGAGATTTTGCAGGTTCAGTTCTAGACCAAGGCAATAAAGGGAAGATCACAATAAAGCTAATCACACAATTGTTTTTGGTTTCACAGTATATACAAAATGATGTTTAAATTATATTGTAGCTTATAAAATGTGAAATAGCATCATTTCTAAAAAATAACATGCAAAGTTCAATTAAAAATACTTTATTGCTTAAATAAATGCTAGCAATTTTTAGAGGCTTCAATGAGTTGTAATCTTTTACCTGGTAGAGGGTCTGGCCTTCATGTTGATGGCTGCTGATTGATCAGCATGGTAGTTGCTGAGGGTTAGGGTGGCTGTGGCAATTTCTCAAAATGAGACAACAATGAAATTTTCTGCATCAATTGACTCTTTTTCACTGAAGATTTATTTAACCACAAAATGCTGTTTTATAGCATTTTTCTATAGCAGAACTTCTTCCAAAATTGGAGTCAATTCTTTCAAATTCTGCCACTGCAGGTTTACAGTATTATGTAATACTCTAAAATTTTTGACATTTCAACCATGTTAACAGCATTTTCACTAGGAGTAGATTCCATCTCAAAACAAAACAAAACAAAACAAAACCTTTCTTTGCTCATCCTTAAGAACCAACTCCTCATCCATTAAAACTGTATCATGAGATTGAAGCAATTCAGTCACATCTTCTGGCTCCACTTCTAATTCTAATTCTCTATCTGTTTTTATCACATCTGATTTACGTTCTCCACTGAAGTCTTGAGTACCTCAAAGTTATCCAGGAGGGTTGGAATCAAGTTTTTTTGTTTGTTTGTTTTTGTTTTTTTTTTTTTTAAATCTTGTTAATGTCAATATTTTGACCTCCCAGGAATCACATTTTTTTTTTTTTTTTTTTACCAGGGTTTCATGGCTCACTGCAACCTCAATCTCCTGGGCTCAAAAAATCCTCCTGCCTCAGCCTCCAAAGTTGCTGGGACTACAGGCACACAATACTATGCCCAGTTAATGTTTTAATTTTTTATGCAAATGGGATCTCACTATGTTGTCCAGGCTGGTCTTGAACCCCTGATCTCAAGCAATCTTTCTATCTCAACCTCCCAAAGTATTTTGATTATAGGTGTGAATCACTGCACCCAGGCCATGAATGTTTTTCTGTGGCATCTAAAACAGTGACTCTTTTCCAAAGCTTTTCAATTTATTTTCCCCACACCCATCAGAATAATTACTATCTATGGTACCCATAGTCATAAAATGTAGTTTTTACATAGTAAGGCTTGAAAATGGAAATTACTCCTTGATCCATGGGCTGTAGAATGGATGTTTGGTTAATAGGCATGAAAACAACCTTAATCTCCTTGTTCATCTCCATTAGAACTCTTAGGTGAAAAGATGTATTGTCAATGAGCCATAATGTTTTAAAAATATTTTTTTTTCTCAGAGCACTGGGTCTCAGCAGTGGGCTTAAAATACTCAGTAACACATGCTATAAACAGATACACTAACATCCAGGCTTTGTCCTTTCATTTATAGAGCACAGGCAGAGTAGGCTTAGCCAAACTCTTAAGGGCCCTATGATTTTGGAAATGTAAATGAACATTGGCTTCAACTTAAAGTCCCCAGCTGCATTAGCCCCTAATAAGATAGTCAATCTGTTCTTTGAATTATTGAATCCAGGCATTGACATCTCTTCTCTAGCTTTGAAAGTCCTAGATGGCATTTTCTTCCAACAGAAGGCTGATTCATGTACATGGAAAATCTGTCAATTAGTGTAGCCACCATTAACAATGATCTTAGCTAGATCTTCTGGATAACTTGTTGCAGCTTCTACATCAGTACCTGATGCTTAACCTTGTACTTTTATGTTATAGAGACAACCTCCTTACTTAAACGTCATAACCTCTGCTAGCTTCAGACTTTTCTTCTGCAGCTTCCTCACCTCTCTCAGCTGTTGTAAAATTGAAGAGACTAACGGTTTTAATCCGGATTAGTCTTTGACTTAAGGGAATGTTGTGACTCGTGTGATTTTCTATCCAGACTACTAAAACTGTCTATGTATCAGCAGTAAAGCAGTTTCAGTTTCTTATCATTTGTGTGTTCACTAGAGTAGCACTTTTAATTTCCCTCAAGAACTTTCTCTTTACATTCCTAACTTGGCTAAGTATTTGGCCTAAGAAGCCTACTTTCTAACCTATCTCGACTTTCTAGATGGCTTTCTCTTTAGGCAAAGTCACTTTTAGCTTTTGATTTAATGTGAGAGGTATGCACCTCTTCATTTTACTTAGAGGCCATTGCAGGGTTTTTAATGGGCTCAATTACACTATTATTGTATCCCCAAAATAAGGGGGGGAAGCTGGTTGGTAGGGGAGTCGGAAAACACACCTTTATTAAGTTCACTGTTTCTATGGGCATGTTTTGTGGCACCACAAAACAATTGTAATAGTAACATCAAAGATCACCGATCATAGAACACCATAGCAGATATGATTTTTAAAAGTTGGAAATACTGTGAGAATGATCAAAATGTGACACAGAGAAGTGAAGTGAGTAATGCTATTGGAAAAAATGGTACCCAAAGGTTGACTTAATTCAGGGTTCCCACAAACATTGAGTTTGTGAAAAAATACAGTATCTGCAAAGTACAATAAACAAAAGTAATAAAATGACGTATGCCTGCACTTAGACTCTGTAGGTCATTAAAGTGTCTGTCCCAATTACTTCCTTTGTCATACAGTTAAAATAGCCATATATAAGACCAAAGTGAATGGGTATGTTTTTATGCAATAAATGTTATTTACAAAAACTGGCAGCAGTCTAGATTTGGCTCCAAAGCTGTAGATAGGACCCCTCCTCAGATTGAATTTTCTTGAAAGTTGACACAATTCAGAGTGACAAATTTTTTCATAGAAGAGCTCCAAAACTTGACATTGTAGTAGTAAAATTTAGCAAATGACCTGGTTTCAGAAGCCTCCCACCAAAGGTTTATGGAGTTTACAAATTAAGCTTTTTAAGTACCGTTTCTATAGGAAAAGAAAATATCCTGGTGGGGCGCCGTGGCTCACACCTGTAATCCCAGAACTTCGGGAGGACAAGGCGGGTGGATCACAAGATCAAGAGATCAAGACCATCCTGGCCAAAATGGTGAAACCCGATCTCTACTAAAAATACAAAACTTCGCTGGGCGTGGTGGCAGGTGCCTGTAGTCCCAGCTACTCAGGAAGCTGAGGCAGGAGAATTGCTTGAACCCAGGAAGTGGAGGTTGCAGTGAGCCGAGATCACACCATTGCACTCCATCCTGGGCAACAGAACAAGACTGTCTCAAAAAAAAAAAAAAAAAAAGAAATCTGCATAATGAATTCATGGTTTTGTCTTCAATCTATTTCTTCCTCCTATTTTATAATTGATCAGAAAACTCAGTTGTTGTTATTGAAATGCAAAAGGAAAAAAAAAAAAAAAACAAAGCCCAGTTCTACTAGTTGCTCTATAAAAACAATGATCTCAAATAATCCACAACCTTTTGTTTTCTCATGTAATCCAAGGGTCCAGAATCAGGAAGCAGTTTAGGTGGTGTTTCTGGATTAGGCAGCATAGATTTATTTACCAATACGCAGTGGGTTTAGGGATCACCATAACACTTTTAGGACACATAAAATGTTTTAATATCTCTTAAAACCAAAAGAACAAATATTTAGTTCAAAAAATGTGTTTAAATATAGTATCAATATAATCATTTTATAACAATGCAATAATTATGTATAGCTAAAATGTTATTTTTACCAATTATGTAAGTTGATATAGTAAGTGTAAGACATACTTTTGTGGAGGGATCTCATTCTTTCACTTGTTCCTTCTCTGCCCCATTCAGATATGTGATACATGTACACATATACACACATACATACACATACATATATACACACACATATACATACAATCTGTTCTTTGATATACATACATACATATATATGTATGTATGTGTATGTGTGATAGAGAAAGAAAGACAGAAAGGGCCCACAAAGACCAAATTAAAAGGAATAGATGTCCCTAGGGCCTCAGAAAATTACAATACACCTCTATCGATGCGGCTCTTGATTCAGGGTCTGTCATGAAGTTGGTTAAGACAAGCTGCCAGCAAGAGCTGCAGTTTCTAAAGACTTATGTGAGGCTCGGGCTCCACTTCCAAGTTTATTCACATGGCTGTTGGCTAGAGGTTTCAATTCCTCTCCACAAGGGTTGCTGCTCATATTTGGTTTTCCCCAGAGTGAGTGGTTGCAAAGAAAATAAGCATGAGTGTGCAAGAAGATATACTGTTTATTATAACTTAATCTTTAAACTGGAATGCCATCATTTTTGTTGTATTCTACTGGTCACAGTCCAATCCTGGTGATTTTGAAGGTACTTCATAAGGGTGTGAATAGTAAGAGGCAGGAATTACTGGGTGTCATCTTGGCAGCTAGCTATCATTTCAGGGCATTCAGAACAGCCATGGTGCAAGATTACCTTATGTAGGATGGAAGTAAGAATGCACCTCAGACAGAATTGTACTCACTGAATACAAAACTTCAAGCCTAGATTTTATTTTAAAATTGACTTTAAAATAAAATAATCATAATTTTGCATATTTTACAATACATTGCTAAATTTAAGAAAAATGTTATACAGTAAATAACAATTATTACTGCTTACTGAACATACCTCCACTGATAAAGTTTTCATAAAATCTTATCTACTGGGAATAACTATGCCACATATTTTATAAGCCAACCATTCTAATTAGAAGACTTAACATATGCATCAGTGTTTGTATCTTTTATTTGTTTTTGTGTATCACTGCTTCAAATATTCTGTAGAAAAAAAAGCACAGATGACAGCAAAAATTAAAGAAGATAAAATATAATTCTCTCATAACTTTCTCTTTATAAAATCAATTCTGTGAAATTAAAATGTGGTCCAACATAAACAACTAGTCAATACTTAGGTCTTCAACATAATTCTTATGATTCCAATTTCTCCCACTGACTTTCTCATTGGTTTGTTGTATCTACCAGACTTACATTTCTCCCTGCAGAGACTGCATATAGAGATTGTACTTCATCTGTCTCTTTTCTTGAAAAAAGGAACATGCTTCTAAGAGAAACTAGGGCAAGTTTTTTTTTTTTTTTTCTTCCTTTTTGTTTTTGCTGTAATTGCAGACTTCTTTGTTGCTGAGCCCAGATACTAAGAAATCCATTACTCCTTTTCAGCTAATGTGAAGTGTATGTATCTCTTGACTGTTCCAAGGAGAGAAGAAAAACACAGACAGGAGAAAAAAAATAGTCAGAACTGGAAGATACTGACGCAGGTTTGCACTCGCAGTACAATAGCCACTCTTTCTTGAAATGCAGCTGTTAACAGACATCAGAATTAATCATTTCCAGCATGGACTTTCAGAAATAGTGTAAACTGTTGATAAATGAACGTCGTGCATGTATTTTTTCACCTCATTTTACATAAAATAAATGATATATAAGTTTAACTACTTAACATGTTAAAGTGATTTACATGGGAAAAACTATGCCTCAAAGTTATCTGAAATCTTTGTTACTTGCTTTCGTATTACCATTTTATCACTTAAATAACACTTAAAGTGACATCAAATTTAATACTTATCTTTCTTTAAAATACTTTCATACCATTTCTCATTTTACAGCTCTTACAGTTCTATACTTCATAAGTTTATTGATGAATTCATGCACTCATTCAACAATTCAACATTCATTAAATGTATACAAAGTGTTATTGAAGACTAGAACATACAGGTAGAAATAAAAATTGTTGATAAACTGTTCTGGAGCTCATACTACTTAGCTAAAGGATGCTATATACCTGAATAAGGTCATCAGAGATCACCTGGCCAAAACATTATTTTAAACAATTATGTTTGTTGATAAGAATAATTATAACACATACTTTTGTGCAAAGATCACTCATTCATTCCTCTTCTGCCCCAGCCATAACATCCATATGTGCTTTCAAATTACTAAAATAATTATGAATACCCTACCTGTGCATAAAATATAATAGAATAGGGGTAAGAACATTGCACAGACCAGAAAATGTTTTTGTTGTTTTTCTAATTAAATACAGAGGTGCTACACTGACTGGATGCAATACATTCAGCACACAATTCCACTTACTGAGAAAATATCAGAGGAAGTCAGGCACTGGAGCAGCTAACTAACACCGTCTAATCGGAGGAGCAAGAGCAAGCCATGGGACAGATGGAGAACAAGCTACTTGGATCAATTTTTATACTACAAATCAACAGCTTTAAGAAGCAGTTACGTTGAGAATCCCAAGGTTTTTTCAATGTTTAAACCAAGTCAAAGCTGGTACTTCAGTTGTTCCTCCCTCGTGGAGCACCAAAGAATTCCGGGAAGACCAACGAGAGCCACACC
Source organism: Mandrillus leucophaeus (assembly GCF_000951045.1). Taxonomy (NCBI): domain Eukaryota; kingdom Metazoa; phylum Chordata; class Mammalia; order Primates; family Cercopithecidae; genus Mandrillus; species Mandrillus leucophaeus. The sequence goes on from NW_012101798.1 coordinate 3,292,945, forward strand.
TTATGCAAATTATAGGGACAGAACAACAAAAATTGAATGTATTGAAATTGGAGCCTTGGCATTGGCTTTTACTCATCATGATGCCAAGTAGAGGAAAGTGTCTGATTTGGAATTGGCAGCTCTCTCACTGTACACCTCAGGGCTGCTGGATCCCTGAACTCAGAATGTCTGTACTCATCAACCAGCCCTTCAGTATGACATCTCTGTTGTACAATATAGTTCAGGTTAGTTTGAGGATTTTATATTTCACCTATTTTCTTTCTTCCTTTTCCAGCATTGTAATTAATTAAATTAAGCATTTTAAAGTGTAGGCATTTTCATACATGTTGTGAAAAAGGAGGGAGTGGCATCAAAGGCCATAGTTCATAATATCCCTAATACTGGCCCAGGAAAAGTTACCATCACTGGCCCAGGTGATCTCTACCCTAACTTGATATAATTTACGTCTCATGCAGTGTCAATCACCCTTGAACCGCTGGGCTTCTCATTTTCTTGTCTGCATAAAACAAGAGGATTGAAATGAAGTGGTTTTTTTTGTTTTTGTTTTTTTTTTTTTTGATTTATTTTTCCAACAAAGATGAATGAAATGGCAAGAACAGCAAGAAGAAATTTTCAATACTGTCAAATTTGTGTCCTGCAACATTTAGTGTTTTTTTGTTTTTTTTTTTACTTTAACATCTTTAGGTAACAGATTATTATATTAAACAGATTTAACTATTTGTGTGTAAACTTTAGTTTCTTAAACTTAGTCTTAGATATAACATCAACAATATATATACACACACACACACACACACACACATATATAGTATATTAAATATGGCTCGGAACCTATATGCTGATATGTCAGGAATTGGTTCCTTCCAGTGGATTCTTGGTCTGGCTGACTTCAAGAATGCAGCCGCGGACCCTCGCGCTGAGTGTTACAGTTCTCAAAGATGGTGCGTCCGGAGTTTGTTCCTTCAGGTGTTTAGATGTGTCGGGAGTCTCTTCCTTCTGGTGGGTTTGTGGTCTTCCTGACTTCAGGCGTGAAGCCCCAGACCTTCTTAGTGTTAACAGCTGTTAAAATGGCACGTCCAGAGTCATTCGTTCTTCCCGGTGGGTTTTTGGGCTCGCTGACTTTAGGAGTAAAGCTACAGACCTTCGGGATGAGTTTTACAGCTCATAAAGGTAGTACAGACCCAAAGAGTGAGCAGCAGCAAGATTTACTGCTAAGACCAAAAGAACAAAACTTCCACTGCCTGCAAGGTGAGGGGAGTGGGTTGCCAGGGTGGGCGCCAGCAGCCAGCTTTTATTCCCTTATTTGGCCCCACCCACATCCTGCTGATTAGTCCATTTTACAGAGTGCTGATTGGTCCGTTTTTACAGAGTGCTGAGTGGTGTGTTTACAAAGCTTTAGCTAGACACAGAGTGCTGATTAGTGCATTTACAATCCTTGAGTTAGACAGAAATGTTCTCCAGATCCCCACCTGATTAGCTAGACACGGAGCATTGATAGGTGCATTTTTACAGAATGCTGATTGGTGTGTTTACAAACCTTTAGCTAGACACAGAACACTGATTGCTGCATCTACAATCCTTTAGCTAGACAGAAAAGTTCTCCAAGTCCCCACCTGACCCGGAAGCCCAGTGGCTTCACCTCTCACTGATACCATGTTAAGACTATTGATTTCAGTCACTACTGAGGTTCTTTCACCCTCCAATAATTGCACAAGAATCAAGGACTCTTAAGCAACGCTAAGAAACAGCAGAAAGTACCTTCATTCTTCAGTTCATCAGAGTTGTCTATATTCTAATTGTCCCAGATTATAAGGACTCTTGAAGTTTTTGATTTTACTGCTTATGAACCAAACTTGGGCCTGGAAATATTTACTGATAGTAGCAGTCACGTAACTCAAGTTCCTGTTCCTTAAGGGGAACACTCAGGTATTGCCCTGTTTATTCACTCCCTTCCTGCTGTGTCTCAAGGGTGTACTTTTTTGCATTGCCACCTATTTGGACTCTTAAGGAGTCTCTTCACCCTATTTTTCAAACTTAAAGTCATTTACCTATTTACCTTCTGTATTACCTAAATAACTACAGAAACGTAAATGTTTAGAAATCAGAAACTAGAAATATAGGTGTACACATGCTACAAGGATTTAGCCTAACAACAAAAAATTTATCCAGGGGCAAGGAAACCAACATTTTTATTACCTATTTGAAAGGAGGAAAGTGAGTAAAGGGAGAACAAAACACAAATTAATATTTCAGAACATTATTCTGACCTACTTACACCTTTAAAATTAAAAAAGAATACCATTGTCATACATTTTAATTTTATCTAGATATTAGACTTGATTTATTTGTATTTTATTTCCACAATAAAAGAGAAATTAATTGTTTGTGGCAGTGATATATATGTTCCTTGAAAAATTATCACAGCTCACCTGCTGAATGTTGAGTCTCATGCTCTTATTACAAGTGATTCATTGGCATATTATGATAATAATAATGACCTTAATAAGATCTGTCATAAAATAGATGTCTGTTATGTGCCAAATATACCAAGATACTTTCACACATTATCTCATCAATTCTCAACAATGCTGAAGCAGACATTATTATTACAATATTTCTCATTAAGCTTAATTAAATTAAATTCACATAAATAGTAAATAGAGGTTCCTTGATTCAATCTCATGTCTATACATACATTACATGGTATCATTTTCTAGTACCTCATCATGGTGATTTTTCCATAGTTATTTTTTAATCAAACAAAGAATTCTTGTAACAATTTTGAGACAACATAATTTTCCTGGAAAACATGATTTTATTGTTGATTTCAAAGATTAGTATAAAGTTATGCATATTTATTTTTTTCTGTTTTTTTAATTGTCCTCAGTACTTATGATATTATAGTCATCTCTATTTTTTAAAAAATTTTGATTAAGATAGTGGGGTTGTTTATGAATGTTTTATTAAAATAGTATTTTTTGATATATTACGTATTTTGTTCATTAACTGACCAATTTTTGCCTTACATGTATTGGTGGATTTTCTTCAATTTTTCTGTTTTGATATTAACAATGAAAAACTTATTTACTTATTTTCATTGTTATTTATCAGTTAAAGTGGTGAAAGGAATTAATCTTTCTTGAGAGATTTTTTTAAAAAGTATTCAATATATTTTGAAATGTCTTAATATTGCTATTATTAAGTCATATAAGACTTGATTCTGTCTGTGGGCATTTATTAATTCACTAACTACTTGTTGAGGGTTTTAATAATCCAGAGACTGTTTTCTGTGTGGTGAATACTGTGACTATGACAGAAAATATTCTTTGGTCATAGATCAAAGAGCTAAGTGGGGTAGATGGCGAGAGTCAAAAATAGGCAAATTCTTTGTTGTATTCTACATTGTCCCCAAACTGAGTAGCTGCTGTTAAGATTTGAGTAAACCTCGCATCCTACCACCTTTCTTTATTTTGGAGTTGAAGAGTCCTCAAAAGAGCGGCCACAAAGGACACACTAAGACTTGAGTGATTTAGGTCTGTCCCAGGGTACAGGTCAAATTTTGAGAAAGCCTCAATAAAGTGCAAATGGAAATCAGTGGAGGACTCACTTGTATTCTGAGTACTATAGGACAGTAACTCATCTCAGATCACTTTAGATGAAAGGCTTCAAGTACTTCCATTAACAACCAAGATCTGTGGGTTTCTAATGCCCTCAGATCTTCCTTAGTGTTGAGGGAGGGGTCATAAACTAGTTGCCTTGCCTTAGTCACCTTATCTTTTGATGGAGTGGTCTTCTGAACCCTTGTGTGCTTGCACCATTGAAAGAGCAAAGCCTCCTAGTTGCAGAATTTCACACAGTATCCAGTGCACATACTGTGTGTGGGGGAGAGGGGACATTAAACTGTTAGCATGCTTCGGGATACTGCATACTTTTGGGACACAGTGAATATAAGTCCCTAAATGAGTGATATCAGCTGATAAGGAAGACACAGTTATGACCCTGGGGTCCTCGGTTGCTTCTCAGTAGCATCTGTTTTGCTGGTGATGGTTTCCTTCCTAATGAAGGGCTGGTTTTCCTCCGGTTGAGAGGAGAAAAAATGTGTATTATAGAGCACTTTGTTCTCTCCTCTCTGTTTACCTTCATCACATCAACACTTTGTTTTATTGCCTTTTTCCATGTGACTTGTTGCCTTTACATGGGTCACAGTCTTTTATCCAAGGTCTCCTTTTTTTTCTTGATCATGTATCTCAGTCGTGTCTGTGTTCCTACCTCCATGGTGTATGGATAAGGAAATCTTGTATGTGGAATCTAGGCTAAGATAGAAAGTAAACTTAGGGCTAGGCCAAAAGACACACAAATCTGTGCCCTCAAACACAGCAGATGATTCCTTATGAGGTAAAGAAGTTGTGCCCTTGTACTTCTTTATAGGAAAATTCATAAATGAAGGTAACAACCATCTAAAATAGCATCATCTCCACCTTCCCTGGAGTCAGATTGAGGCAAGGAGAGGTAAATAAATGCAGAGGATGCAGAGGGAAGAGGGGAAAAAGAGAAAGGAAAGGGAGGGTTCTGTGAAAGGGATAGTACCTCTGAGTATTGCATTTTCGCTCTTCTATTTTTCTCAGTCTTTTCACTAGCTACTCAAATTAATTTTAAAATGATATTTATTTCATAAACACCAGTAATTCATTTGCTTGGGATGAGGACTCTCTAAGAAGTAAAAGCATTAATTTATCCAAATAAAAAGAATGATCTTTATACCATTACAAAACTGCATTTTTATATATTCATTCCAAATATGACAGTAAGGTTTCAGCTTTCAAAGAGAAATACCTACAGGCAACATTCCTGACTTTCCATATTTTTCAACCATATGACAATCCTGATGGGATTGTAGAGCCTGCATTGCCCAGGCTTATTCAATATTAAAGTATTCTATTTGGAAAGGGAGGTTCATCTAGCTAGTTTAAAAAAAAGAAAAAGAAAAGAAAAGAAAAAAAAAAAAAAAAGCTGAGACCTAGAAGGGAGAGACATTGTAAAATTTGTGATTTCTTACTTGATACTAGGAAAGCCAAAGATATTTAGATGGTCGGCTCAATTTAGGAACTGCCACATATCAGTCCGCATCACCAGAATTGATGAAGGAATATAATTATAAACAATTTATTTCCAACCCATGCAACCTCCCCACAAAGGTGGAAGAGAAAGAAAACAATTTTATTAATGAATACACATTAAGCCAAACTGTGAAGGGCATCACAGAAAATTCACTAAAGAGATTGCAAAGACAAAAAAAAAAAAAAAAAAAAAAAAACACCTCACAATTTTATGTTTTATGTAGCCAAACAAATAAAACTGATTATATTCATGTTCTCAAATAAGTAATAACTAGTCCTCAAGTCAGAGGACTCGACCACACCATGTGTCAGACATAGTTCATCCTAAATTCACATGAAAATTGACGTGACCATCTGTGCAAACTAATTGGCTTTATCCAAAGGAAAAACAAGCTTCTCATAACTCTATTACAGAAGATAGTTTTTGCAGTTTGAGGCTAAATTAGATTAGAAATTAGTCTCCATCTTAGTTCAGGTTGCCATAACAGAATACTATAGACTGGATGGCTTAAACAAGTACTTATTTTTGACAGCTCTAGAGGCTGGGAAGTCTAAAATTGAAGCACTAGCAGATCTTGTGAGGTCACATTTCCCTGTTCACAATGGGCATTTTCTGCTTCCTTACATGATCAACAGACAGACAGACACACACACACACAGGGACACATAGAGAGAGGGAAAAAATCTAGTATCTTTCTTCTTTTAAGGACATTAATCCCATTTATGTTGGCTCCACCTTCATGACCTAATTAGGTCCCAGAAGTACAACCCTTAAATACCATCACACCAACAATTAGGCTTCAACATTTGAATTTGGCAGAAACAAAAACACTCAGTCTATAGCAGGATCCTACCTTCCTACAGAAACAGGTAAATAGGGTCACTTTCCTTGATCATTACATTTTAAAGACATGGTTTTCAGATTCTTGAGATTTACTTACATTTCAAATAGGTAGAGAAATAAGTTACAATTACAAAATGTGTAAAGCAAATTCTCTAAGAAAACAAAGAAAGGTCTTTCTCCTTGTTTTTAATAGAGTGAATTAAGCTTCTTGTATTTAATTTGTATTTGCCCTTATACTTTTGTTAATTTAAGAGATTTTTTATATATCAATAAATGAATTATTTGCATTTTTTACATTTGTTCTAAATTTATATCAGTTTGTAGGTCTGTATTAGTCAGAGTGCCCTGGAAGGACGGAACTAATAGGATAGATGTATATATGAAAGGGAGTTTTTAAGGAGTATTGATTCACAAAGCAAAGTCCCACAATAGGCCGCCTCCAAGCTAAGGAGCAGGGAGCCAGTCCAACTCTGAAAACATCAAAAATAGTGAATCTGACAGTGCAGCCTTCAGTCTGTGTCCAAAGGCCCGAGAACCCCTGGCAAACCACTGGTGTAAGTCCAAGAGTCCAAAGCTGAAGAACATAAAGTCCTATGTTGAGGACAGGAGGCATCCAGCACAGGAGAAAGATGGAAGCCAGAAGACACAGTGAGTGTAGTCTTTCCACGTTCCTTTGCCTGTTTTGTTCTTTTTATGAGATGGAGTCTACTCTGTCGCCCAGGCTGGAGTGCTGTGGTGTAATCTCGGCTCACTTCAAGCTCCACCTCCAAGGTTCAGGTCATTCTCCTACCTCAGCCTCCCCAGTAGCTGGGACTACAGGCACCCACCATCACACCAGGCTAATTTTTTGTATTGTTAGTAGAGACGGAGTTTCACCGTGTTAGCCAGAATGGTCTCGATCTCCTGACCTCGTGATCCACCCACCTCGGCTCCCAAAGTGCTGGGATTACAGGTGTGAGCCACCGCGGGGCGCAGCCTCCTCTGCCTGTTTTCATCCTAGTCATGGTGGCAGCTGACTAGATTGTGCCCACCCAGAATGAGGGTGGGTCTGCCTCTCTCAGTCCACTGACTCAAACGTTAATCTCCTTTGGTAACACCCTCACAAACACACCCAAGAATAATACCTTGCATCCTTCAATCCAATCAAGTTGACACTCAGTATTAACCATTACAAGGTCTTTATATTTTTTAAATCTCTTTTGATTAACTAAAGTTCTTAACAGCAGTGCCATCATAATTCAGTGTTTTATTTTATGCATAGTGTTTAAAGAAATCCTTACCTATCACGAGGTCAGGAAAATGTGCACCTATATTTTCCTTAGAGAAGTCAAAAATTTTGCTGTTGTAAGAGCTTGTATGTAAGACCTTAACAAATCTATAGTTGATTTTATATATGTTGAAATATTTTATTTTTTTTTTTATGGCTGACTCATTAAACTAGTTAAATTTACTAAAGAGTCTCTTCTTTCCCCTATGACCTGCAAATCTACCTTTAACTCATGTCAAAGTTCAATATAAGAATGAAACTGACTTTGAGGTCTCTCTTACATTTTATTTTAAATTGTTTAACACTGTTGCAATTCTAAATTATTTTAGTTATTATACCTTTATATTTGGTACAAAATATACACTGTTTCCTTATGATTGCCTATAGTGATAAGTACAAAGTATTGATTATTCATTTTCCTTTACTTTATAACTTACATATTTGAATCAACATGTGAAATCGTATAAAGAATACTGATGAGATTAAGGTAGAATTTCTTTAAATCAATAACACAACTTAAGAAAATTTCAGATTTTTATAGTATGTGTTCTTCTTATCAGTGAATACGGAATATTTCTCAATTTGATCAGAGCTTTTTAAAGTCTTAGAGTACAATTTTACAATTTTATATATAGTTCTTAAATTTTCTTGTCATTCATTTTATATACGATATAGATTTTTTTTTCTGTTATGAAGAATGAATAAAACCATGTAATATAATTATTTGAAGGTCAATGAGCTATTCTTTAAACGATGAAATCTAATTACATGTGGGCTAATTATTATCTTGGGTAGAAATGCTCCATTTCTAACTCCATTTATTAAGATACATTGTTAAGCACATTGATTAATTTTAGAAATTTGTAAGCATTTTTGGATTTCTACTTAGATAAACATACAATCTACAAAATACTGGCTAAGATCTTCAGAGCAATGTTAAACAAACTCACTGATAAAGATCATCTTATCATCTTATTGATTTTAAATAGAATGCTTTCCTGGTCATATAAATTAACATGACTAAAGAGATACAGGAGTTCCCCTCACTCATAATTAACCAAAGCTTTTTTGTTTATTTGTCTTCTGGTTTTATAATAATAGCGTAATTATTAAACCATAGATGAAGATTATTTTGATGATTTCCAAAGAACAAATCTTTAATGTAATTCATTATCTCTTCTATTTCCTATTTTCCTGTTTCATTGATTTCTGCTTTACATTTTCTAAAGATTTGCTTCAACTTACCTTGAGTTTAGTCTTCAGTAATTTATTTAACATTTTATTTTAAAAACTTGCCTGCCAAATTAAGAAGAAATATCTTTCTTTTATTAAAAATAAAATAAAATACCATTTATTGTTATGAATGTTCTGTGAAACTTCACTTCTATAGAATTAAATAATTTAAGGTGAAAGCTATTGGAACTTTATATTATTTTGAGCCTTGAGAGGAATATGGCTGTGTGACCTGAATCATATAGCATGCAGCTGCAACTTCTGCTTTTTCTTGTGAATGATATGAAAAGATCAAGTAGCTCCAGAGATAAGACTTTTTTGAAATCATTACCCTCTTCACTAAATGTTGAAACAATCTTCTTTGGAATGTAGTGAGCTGTATTCAATCAAATCACTGTGATGTATGTACTGGCCTTCTATGGAAAATAATGTGACCCTGCTACACTTCTCTATTTCTGCCTGTATAAGTGAAACCTTAATTTCTCTACTTTGGAGCACTGACCTTATTGTTTTGGAGTAAGTGGTTTTTGGGTAGCCATCCTCAAATTTTATGGTCAAGTAAATGCAATAATTACATTTTCTAAAGCTCACTATTTAAGACTGACACTCTATGACATATAACAGATTTTGATATGTAATTTTTAAAGTATGTTTGATTTAAAATATTTTAATGTAAATTATAATTCATTCCTCACACATGATTTATTGTTACATGATTCAATGAATTTCATTTATTTTTATTTGTAAATATATTTTGATTTATGTTTTACCATTTAGAAATTAACTTCCACATAAATTGCATTGTAGTCAGAGAATATAGTGTGTAAAATTGCCTATGAGATTCACTTTTATATTAAAACAAATACATGTCTGTGTTCCATGTTTGCAAATAATGTGAATTTATAAACACTGAAAGCAGGATTACTTACATGATGACAACATCAAACTGTAAATTTTGTGCAACACTGTTTTGCTGATCATTATTTGTTTTGTCTGTCCATTAATGAGAAGTTTATTTATTTATTTACCTTACAGTCTCACCTATTGCCCAGGCTGGATTGCAGTGTTGCAATCATAGCTCACTGTTATCTTGGACTCCTAGGATCAAGCCATCTTCTTGCCTTAGTCTCCCAAGCAGCTAGGAGTACAGGTGCACACCACTATGCCTGGTTATTTTTTGCTTGTTTGTTTTGTAGAAATGGTTTCACCTTGTGACCAGGCTATCCTTGAACTTCTGGCTTCAAACAATACTCCTGGCTCAGCTTCCCCAAGTGCTGGGAATACTGGCATGGGCCACCATGCCCTGCCTAGAAATATTTTTAAATCTCCCACTATAGTGATAGATTTCTCCAATTACCTCTTCAATTCTAATGAGTAATTTTATATATCCAAGCTATGCTTTAAGTACAACACAGGTAAACTACTTATGCCATACAGTTGAATTACAATTTTATTATTTTATAGTAACCTTCTTTATCCCTAAAACTGTTTACTGTAAAATCATTTACTCTCATATTATATGAATATATCAAATAGTTTTGTTTTAAATAAAATAAACCTTGCTTGTTTTAGCATGTATGTGTGGGGATGGTGGGGAGGACAATGCTTCAAACCTCTCTTTCCCAGCAGACACCAGAATTACCCTTGAGAATGTGTTGCACCTGGGCTGTAACTGTTACGGAATAAAAGGCTAATTCAAACTTTTAATGTCCCATTATGCTGTAAGCTAAACTTTCTAGAAATTACTGAATGTTCTGGATCCACAATTTTAAGCACGCTTTCATAATTATAAATCTCCATTTTTTTTCTTGGCTGTCAGCAGGGATAAAAACAAAGCACAAGGCTGAGTGCACAGGCAGTTGTCCTAGATGCTTTTCATTTTAGAGATCAGAGAGAGAAACTCAGCCAACACAGGACACGTGAGAAATTAGGACTGTTTGAAGTCGTGTGAGCCATGCCTCGACATAGTTGTCACTTTGTGCATGACGTGTTTTATTGAACACTTTTCACCTTTTGCAAAGGAGACGGTCTTTCTGTGGGCTCAGTTTTGATGTCAAAAGTTAAATTGATTTGAAATTACCTGGTGCCCTCAAATGCAGAGTTGTGAAGATGTTTGCATTCAAGTAGGGAAGATGTAGTAACACTGAGATTTCATATGTAACTGAAAGTAAGAAAAAAAAATTTCCTCAAATTATTTGGCCTTTTAAATTTTATCTTCTTGCCCTATTGCTTGAATCATAACATATAATAGATACAAAATCATTATTTTAATACTTATGAAAAAGAACTAGATGTCTGTTTAAAAGTTAAAGATATCTTAACCTTCTATTCTTTGTAAAGCTGCATAAGAAAACCCACACCCAAAGTTCCACAAAGGCTGTGATATGGATAAGTTTATATTTCACATCGGATGCACATCATCTTTCTCTGTGCATGATCAAAAATGAGCATGAATAAAATATATTAAATTAATAAATCACTGAACTGAGAAGTGAGATGTATTTTTAAAATAACATTAAATAAATATCAGTACTGAAGATTTGGATTAATTATTTTTTATTTTTAATTAATGGGCAGCAGATGTGTGTGTGAAGGATGGTAAATAGAAGGTATTTTATTATCCTTTAAAATTTAAAACTGTCTTAACTTTTGAAAACACAAAATTCTCATAGATACAATGGAGACATAGATGTTAAATGTAATTCAAGCTGGACTATTCATTCTGCAGCTTCATCAACATTCAGTTGTAATAAATGATTTAGGTTTCTGAAGAACAGCTCAGAAAATGGTGAGTATATATTACATATCTATATATGTGTGTTTGTCAGTATCTGTGTCTATATTTATCAATCTCTATATATCTAAACATATATATGTGATATAGTATGTATACATTTATTTTATATGAAGCAATATAAATCTGAAAATGCCAATAATGTAACTTATTATTTAATATATTTTTATTTTCCTAAAAGCATCACTCTTGACATTGTCTCAGTAGATTGCTAGGAATATCATCACTTACTTTAAAATGATAATTCCATTTTAAGCCTGTCATATAGTGTTTCTATAATTTTTATACATATTAAACATTTTAAGTTTCAATAGTCCTATGAATGTGGAAATATTACATCAGCATATTAAATGAGTAAAGTTCAATAGAAAGAGATATAACAAAGTATCACAAGCAGTACCCTACATGCTTAAGATTCAAATGTCTGCTTTTAACGTTGGATAGACTATGCCTTACTTAATAAATTTGAGGAGTGAAAGACTTTTTTTTTTTTTTTTTTCCAAGATAGTGTGTCGCTCTCTCACCCATGCTGGAGTGCAGTGGCGCGATCTCAGCTCACTGCAACCTGAAGAGTGACTTTTTAAAAAATGTTCTGCCGGGCACGATGGCTCACGCCTGTAATCCCAGCACTTTGGGAGGCCGAGGCGGGCGGATCACAAGGTCAGGAGATCGGGACCATCTTGGCTAACATGGTGAAACCCTGTCTCTGCTAAAAATACAAAAAATTAGCCGGGCGCGGTGGCGGGCGCCTGTAGTCCCAGCTACTCCGGAGGCTGAGACAGGAGAATGGCATGAACCCGTGAGGCGGAGCTTGCAGTGAGCCGAGATCGCACCACTGCACTCCAGCCTGGGCGATGAGCAAGACTCCATCTCAAAAAAAAAAAAAAATGTTCAACTTGAGAAAATTTATAAATGATACCCAAAACACAGTCTTATTTTTTAATTTTTAGAAAAAGGTGAACACCCATTAATCAAGTGCCATTTGAATTACAGAATTACAATTAACGGTGAAAAACAGCAATTTTCAGTATCTTGATGTTAAATATTTAGAGGTCTTCAGGATGTTTTCAGGGAGCCTACACAGTCAAAAATATTTTACTAATAAGGTTATGATGCAATTTTCCTTTATTATCCCCATACCTTCACAAATATAGAGTACAAAACATGTATTGATATAATTTCCAAATCTACATTTCATTAACCCTTAGAGACACTACCACTTATCCTCCAAAGAGAACTATTCTGAAACCTGAAGATCTCATGGAGTAGCTTAGGCTTCCTTTGGATCTATTATCTTTTCCTTTTTTCATATTCCTCCCTTTTGGAATAGAAATATCTATCCTACCAGTGCCTGTCCCACCACTGGATTTTGAAAACACATAACTCGTTTGGTTTCATAGATTCACCAATAAAGAGAACTTTAGTTTTAGGAGAAATCATACCTTGAGTCTCACCCATGTCTGATTTAGATAACATTTAGATGAGACTTTGGACTTTAGACTTTAGAGTTGATGTTGTAGTGAGTTAAGATTTGGTGATCTGTTGGGGTGGAAAAAATGTATGTTAACATGTGAGAAGGACATGAATTTTGAGGAGCCAAAGGAAAAATGTTGTGGGTTGATTGTGTCCCCCCACAAATTCAAATATCAAAACTCCAATCTCCAATGTGGTACTATTAGAAGGTGGGACTTTGGGAGATAATTAATATTAGTTGAAGTCATGTGGAGATAAGTACCTTTGTAAGAGTCCCCAGAGAGTGATTTGATTCTTGCAGTTCTTCACCACGTGAAGATACAATGGCAAACCAGCAGTTTGCAACACAGAAGAGGGCCCTCAACAGAACTCAACCTTGCTGACACTCTGATTTCATATTTCCAGCCTCCAGAATTGTGAGAAACAAAATTTCTCTTTTTCATAAGCCACCTCATCTATGATAATTTGTTATAACAGGTTGTACTGAGTAAGACAACACATTACCTCTCTTGGCCAATTTAGTAAGCTCCCATTTCTTAGTTCAAGACCTAATATATAATCCAAGTGCTTCAATTCAATGTAACACCAGAGACTAGGGATAGTTTGAGAACTGAGAAGAGTCATTCTTTCATTACGATGGTAAAGTCTTTGTGTAGTGTGACTTTGTCTTACTGTTTTGGAAAGTTGGGGTTCCAGCTGAATTCTTTCCATGTCTTTAGATCATGTGATAAAAATACTAGTCCAGAGTATTTTATCTAGAAACTTCTAAGTCATTGATAAACTAAATATGATTACACAGTATTTCTGACTTAAACTCCAGAAACTGTGAGAGTTCTTATTTTGGTAGAGAAACAAGATTTTGCTTTATTCTAAGTTGTGATATTTTCAGGACAACTAATATGGATATGAGTTTTTATTAGTCAGGGTTCTCCAGAGAAACAGAACCAAGAGGAGATACACATACACCCACCCAACCCCCTCCACACACACACACACACGAGAGAGAGAGGGGAGAGATTTTTAATGAGAAATTAGCTTATGAAATTATGGAGGCTGAGAAGTCCCATAATTTGCCATTTATAACATGGAGATCCAGGGAAACTGATGCTAAAAATTCAGTTCATGTCAAAAGGCACGATAAACAGCATAGTCAATGATGTAAATCCCAGTCTGAGGCCAAGAGAAGAAGAGATGAGCTGTCCCAGCTCAATCAGGAAGGCAGGAAAAAAAAAGGTGCTAATTTCTCCTTTTGCTCTATTCAGGCCCTCAACAGATTGGATCGTGCCCACCCACATTGGAGAAGACAATCTGCTTTACTCATTCTGTCAAATGAATGCTAATCTCATGAAAAAAAAAAATTGACACTGAAGTAATGTTTAATTTGAGAATGTTGTGCCAAGTCAAGATGACCCATAAAATTAACCATGACAGAGTTCTTCATTTACTCTTTTATTTTCCTAAGATTTTATGTTTGATCTTTCATTTGTATTTCATTATTTATTTTCCCTCATCTTAAAGAAAATCCTTTTCTCCCGTGTTATGCAAAGACTACATGTTGGTTAACTTTACATATTACCAAGAGAAAGGAATAAATAGTCTAAAATTTACTGCAACAAACACCTCTGTACCTCACAGAGGCAGTTATTTTATTTAACAAAAAAAAAGCCCTAGAAGTTGATTGCTTACATATCAACAACATCAAATACCTAAATACCTAATACCAATCAATATAACTTTTATGGTATCACGCCTTTTTAAATGTTTTGCTAAATCAATGAGGAAAATAGCATATTTGATGAGATTTTAATTTTAACTTTTAAGGAGGATATTTAATATCACTTAATATATTTAATTAGCCACTTAGATTTAAATTTATTGGGATACCAATTGCTTGCACCAGTTAGCACTTGCCACATAACAATAATCCTAAACTGGGTGATATATAAAACCATTCAACTGTTCTAGCTGTGCTCCATGGTGCGGCTCTAATATGCATGGTTGAATCACCTTAGCATCTGTGGGTGGATAGAATGGGGAATTTGGTTACATCTATCCTTGGGATGATTCCACTTTGTACCTCTTTCTTGTTCATGTTTCATCCTTTTTCTGAATCAAGCAGGCTAGTTCATAAATGTCCTTCTCAGGCAATGACAAAAGTGCAGAAGAGCAAATAATAACTCACAAGACATCTTAAGCCCCGGTACTGGAATAGACACATCATCACTCTGCTTAATTGATTCTCCTAAACAAATCAAATGGTACTCCCAAATTCCACAGATGAGAAAACAGACTCAACTTCTTACTAGAAAGAACAGCCGATAACATGACATGGGGTGTGGATAAAGGGAAGGGTGATATGCTGAAATCAACAGAGCAATTAACCACAGCCTGCCCTCTTGGATGCATTGATTTATATACCTGTGTGTGGAAAATAATGTTACAGAGATACTAGGATATCCAAAAGACATTTAATGACAATGAGGATTGAAATTCAGGATCCGATGATTTATATAAGATTGCACATGTTGCTTCTCTTCATCTGGTGGTCTATGAGCTAAATGCAAATGTGATTTGCCCTCCACACACATGTGAAATGCTGAATTAGGAGTGGATAAACACAATGTACACACATTCAGAAAAGTAGGAAATGTGAGGCAAAGAGCAGTGGATGGCCAATAGGAATTCTGAAATCCCACTGAGTTTTACCAGGTAGGTCCCTCTGGAGGTGATAATGTTTGTTGGTTGAGCCTGGTTCTTCTGTCAGCATTTCTTTCAAGTATGTTGGTGTCTGTCCTTTGAGATGTTCTTCCTTCCTCCATTACCTTCCTTAGTTGCTTCTGAAAAGGCATCAGAAAATATATTTTTGACAAATTTCTCAGCCTACTTGTTACTAGCATAAAGTTAAGGGCCCGAATAACTAATTGCATATTGAATAATCTCAGACCTTGAGATTGTCCAAGGCTAGAACTGATAAATCTATCTGGGGGAAAAATAGATACACTAATAATAATGGACAACTAATGAGCCTATGGACCAAAGAAAAATTCCAAAGGAAAATTAGAAAATATTCTTAATCAATGAGAGTGAAAACACAACATATACAAAACTTGTGGGATGAAGCTGAAACAAAATGGTGATTTGAGGAAAATGTAAAGCATGGAAGAAATAAAATGAACTAAGCCTCCATTATAAGAAATTATAGATATAAACGAAGAACATATTAAACTCAAATAAGGCAGAAGAGTAGAAGCAGTACCATAGTTGAAAGCAATGAAAAAAGAAAGTAGATAAGCATTAAAGGGAAGAAAAATAAAACCTGAAGCACACAATTTGAAAATATCCAATAATAATAATTAATATAAATAAAATACATTTATATAACATTATGCAAATATTAATACAAATATTAAATGAAATTAATAAATCTCTAAGTAGACATTACAGAAAAGAGAGAAAACACATGACCAATATTCAGAATGAGCAAAGTGACATCAGCACACATTCTGTAAACAATAAAAAAATAGGAAATACAGTATTATAAAGTACTTTGTCAATGATCTAACGAGTTAGAATACATGACTAAATTTCTTAAGAGAGGAAGATTACTTAAGCTAACCAAAAAAATCACATAATTCTATTCATTTTTTAAAACCTCAACACTTTAATTAATAAAGATTTTCTGCAAAAAGTACTCCTGTCCTTGAGAAGCCAGTATCACTGATGCATTCTACCAAACATGTAAGGGAGACATAATGACATTTCTCCAAGCACTTTTTCCAAAATCTGAAGTTACAAACTCATTCTATGAACTCAGCATTGCTTGATACCCAAACAGAAAAGGCTATTAAAAGAAAAGTAAACCACAGGCCAATATCTATCATAAAAAAAAAAGCACAGAATTCTCTAACAAAATGACAGACATTCAAATTCAACAACGTATACGTGGGATGAATCTCATTTTGGTCATGGTATATATAAATGTGATTTACCCTCCACATACAACATGTATGTTATATATACCATGACCAAAATGAGATTCATCCCAGGAATAAATGACTGATTTCACAATAAAAATCAACTAATGTATTTCAGCGTGTTTACAGACTTAACTAAATGATCATTGTAAAACCATTTGTAAAATCCAATATCTATACTTGATAAAAGTCTCAAAAAACTAGCTATACAATGCAAAATTTTACCTGATAGAGAACATGCCTGTGAAAAATCCCTAGTTAGTGTCATACTGAATTGTGAAAAACTAAATATTTTATCCCTAAGACAAGGAACAAGAAAAAAATATCTAATCTAACCAACTTAGTTCAACATTGTAGTAGAGATTGTAGCCAAAAGAATAATCATCCCCCATACATAACAATAATAATGACAATAATAATAATCTTCAAATGAAAAAGGAAGAAATAAAATTATTTTTATCCACAAATAACATGATAGTTCATATAGAAAGTTTCAGTGTGTGTGTGTGTATATATATGTGTATATATGTATTTGTGTGTGTGTGTGTGTGTGTGTGTGTGTGTAATGTCTTAAGATAGTCTTGGGTAAGACTAACAATGTCTTATCTTAAAAAGTTCTAACCATTCAACTCAGCTATTCCAGTCCTGTGGTGGTTAATTTTATGTGTCACCTTGCTTGGGCTAAGAGATGTTCAGATAGCTGGTAAAACATTTATGGGCATGTCTGTGAGTGTGTTTTCAAGAAGAAATTAGCATTTGAATCAGTTGACTGAGTAAAATGATCTGTTCTCATCAATGAAAACAGGCATCATCCAATCTTTTGATAGCCTTAACTGCCTTTTGAGAGCCTGAACAAAAGCCAGGTTAAAGGTGATTACTCTCTCTCTCTCTTCTTGAAACAAGAAGTCTACCTACTCCTGCCCTTGAACATCACAGCTCCTGAATTTTAGGCATTTGGACTCCAGATCTTACATAATCCTCTCTCTTCCAGATCTTACACAATTCTCTCTCTGTCTCTTTCAAATTGAGTTGAATTACACCATTGGCCACTGGCTTTCCTGGTTCTTCAGCTTGCAGATATTAAAACTACTAGTCCTTCCTAATCATTTGAGCCAATTTCAATAATGCATCTCTCTCTCTTTTTGTATATATGTGTATGTGTATATATATTCACATATATGTACACATATAAGCCTATATATGTATATATGCATATATACATCTCCTATTGTTTTTTTCTCTGCAGAACAATACATAATACATTTCCTACACTTTTCAAAATAAAACCATATGTCCGTGAAAACATGTCTACAACTGAATAACCACATTTTACTCTGCATTATATCCACTTACAAAAGAAAGGAGGAACCCAAATTTTCTTCTTCTTTTCTTGTATAAATATCTTTCCAGATATTTATAATGATGCAAATGTTAAATTGTGTATTGCTATGATGCTACATCTATGCCATCCTGTGTATAATTCCTTAAACATATTGCAGCATATCATTTCCATTGATTCAACAAGACTAGTATCTTCTAGTGATCTTAACATTGCCACATTAAAATACTTACTTTAGTAGTTTGCATTACAATATTTATCGTTAATCTTTTGAAACAACTTACATCGGTCTCATTAAATTCAACCTACAGTTATTGCGTTCCTAAGGTTTGAGCCCTAACTGTGTATACTAGAGATTGAAATCTTCACTCAAACTACATTAGTGTCCTTAACATTCATAATGTCTCTGTACCCAGCTATATATTATTTTGACCTGTTCTAAATTCCTTTAGTGTTTTGTCTTATTTATTTTTCACCAATAAAATTCTGTTTTGTTTTTTTCATCATGATAGAGTACAGAAAGCATTTAATTTGATGAAGGACAATTTGTTTCTAACTCTTCTACTTACTTATTGTATAATCTTAATCATCTATTTTTCCATCTCATTATTGGGATAATATTTATTGTTTTTCTTCCATATCTCCTGATTACATTATAAAGGAAGAAACATCCACCTTTCTCCCGCAATGAGCAAATTCTGTGGAAGGTCTACTGTCCCTCCATTCTTCTTCTCAGTTCTCCCTCCTGAGAGGATGACTAATTTAATTGAAGAAACTTTATATCTATTAGTCTGTAATAATTATATTAGAAAGATATCTCTATTTTTTTCTCTTTCTAACTTGTTTCTTAAAAACAAGACTGCTCCTGATTTTTACATACTGGAGTAGATAATAACCTGGCAATGAATGGCACATATTTTAAAATAAGTATATTGCTAGTGACTGAATGATTCCACTGCTGGACTCTGGACTCTGTTCTCAAATGTGGTTGCCTTAGACAAGAGAATGACCACTAGTTAGCTGCTTTGAATCTGAAAATATAAATAACAATGAAATATTTTTTAGAACATCATAAATAATGTTACAGCTTTCGAGAGCTACTTGGTTGTTACAGGTGCTGAGTCTCCTAATTAGAGTTAATAATATTTTTTCTAGAGAGTGCAGATTCTAAAATATAAGATATTATTCTTGCAAGATAGCAATTTTCTCTTTCAGAAATGTCTGAATTAGTAAAAATCAGCATTTGGGGGAATATTGGCATTAGATGATCATTCAAAAGCAATGATTCATCTAAACCGCTCCAGTTGATTATTGTAACAGGATTCCACTGTGCTTTTTACATTTTTTCATAAGGAAATTAACAGACTATTCATAATTCAGAGCAGACACAGGTGTTCATTACCTGTTCTGAGAACACAGTTGCAAAAGCACTTATCTCTAATAATGGAAAAATGAAAAGGATTCAAAGAATTACACAGACAGATTGGTTAAAATAAAAGAATATTTTGTCACATTCTACAATGAGCCTGTTTCAATTGTGTCATATAATTCTTCAGGATGAGTACTGCTAAGTGAGGGCAGAAAATACATACTTTATCCATAGAGGACTCTAAGTCAGAAAACCATTATTTCCATGAATAGCATAATTATGAAGAACTTAATTTCATCCTGTGAATATAAAAGTAAGAAGCAAATCATAAAGCTATCGTTACACCATTTAAGAAAGCCAAATTTCAGTTATGCTCAGAATTTGGCAGTGTCTTAAAGTAATTATCTGGAGTTATACATTTGAAAAATCCTTAAATAGAGGTTATAATTAGTCTAACAGAGGGAAATATCATTCTGTATGTATCTTGTAAATTGAGAAAGCTCTATTTTAATTATATGGCTAGAAATTATAAAACTGTGAGCTAATTTGATCGTAGTATCTAGATCTCTGACCTCATAGCTGAATGTGATGCTATTGTCTACTTCTCTCTCTTCCTCTGTGATATTTTTCACCTTTCTTCCATAGATTCAGTATGGTAAAATGATATCAGTTGCCTGAATATACATTTGGTCATTAGTTCCCTGGAAAAGGAAACTGGAACCATTAGAAACAACTGCAGCTCCCTGGGTTGTCCTCCTCCATGAATTTATATCAGCTGTCGCGCATGATATGGCATAGCTATAATATATATTTCTTGAAGAAAAGATACTTTTCCTTTTCCCAAAGCTTTATGAACAAGGTGACTATAGTCAATAATAATTTAATTGTGTGTTTTAAAATATTATAATAGTATAATTGGATTGTTTATAAAACAAAGAAAGGATAAATGCTTGAGGTGATGAATACCTCATTTACCATGATGTGATTATTCTACATTATCTGCCTGTATCAAAAATATCTCGTGTATCCCATAAATATACACAACTATGTGCCCAAGAAATTTAAAAATTTTTAATTAAAACATTTTCAAAAGGGGAAAAATAAGAAATATCGGTCTTCATTGATGTTTGCAACCTGACCTTAGTGTTGATCTGGATGATATTCTCCAGATAAAATTTCTCAGTGGTTTTCTTATTTGTAAAAAAAAAAAAAGAAAGAAAGAAAGAAAGAAAGATGACAGTGCTAGGGCTAATAAAACCTGGTTTACACATTTTTACTTTTTTATTTTTAAAAACTAACACGGCCAGTAGCGGTGGTTCACACCTATAATGCTAGCACTCTGGGAGGTCAAGGTGGGCAGATCACTTGAGGCCAGGAGTTTGAGACCAGCCTGTCTAACGTGGTGAAACCCTGTGCCACTAAAAATACAAAATTAGCTGAGCCTGGTGGCACATGCCTGTAATCCCAGCTACTCGGAAGACTGAGACATGATAATTACTTGAACTTGAGAGGTGGAGATTTCAGTGAGCCGAGATCACAACACTGCAGTTCATCCTGGGTGACAGATTGAGACTCTATCTCAAAAAACGAAAACAAAAAACACCAAAAACTAACACATATTCTGAAATGTGGTAGACAATATCTATTTGAATAAATGAATGAATGAAAATCATTCCAAACAAAATGCTAAAAATAAAAACAAGATTTTCCAGCAAAAATCTAAAGAAAAATTGCTTTGCTTTTCAACATTTTATTCAGATAGAAGATTCATAGGAATCTCACAGAGAAAAAATGCTTTGCTTTTTAGCATTTTGTTTGGATATAAGATTCATGAGAATTCTAGCTTTGTTACTATATTCTACAAAGTCCAAAAAATGATGAAATATATTTATTTAACTCTGATTTGTTAATATGAGGGTCTTGACACTATTCTGCTATTAACCAGAGGCTATCAGGGATGAGCTGTAAATCCATTGTCCACCAGACCAGTTTCAAGATCCATAATTCACTAGAAGGAGTCACAGAACTCAGAAAAACTGATATACTCCCTGTGGCCATTTATTACAGTGAAAGAATATAAATTTAAATCAGCAAAGGAAAAAAGCACATGGAGCAAAGTCCAAGAGAAACTAAGCTGGCAGGTGTCCTCTTTCCAGTAGAATAACTTGGATATACTTATTTCTCCCAGACATGTGTGACAATATTGGTGATTTTTTGCCAGCCGGGAAGTCTCTCCCAATGTCTAATATTCATGGTTTGTATTGAGGATCCAACATGCTGTTAAGCAGCACCTGTATAATTGACAGCTACTCAGATTCCATCTCCTAGAGAAAAAATAGGTATTTCACTATAAACTACATTAGCATAAACTATCTGATCAAACTGATGCTACAAGGCCTAAGGCCTCAGTAATACAAAAACATATCACCCTAAATTATAATGTTAGCATAACTTATTTCATCAAAGTGGTGGTACATGGACATTTATCCAAAAAGACCTACAAATGATGAATAGGTATTTGAAATGATGCTAAACATCCTAATCATCAGGGAAATGCAAATTAAAACTAAAAGGAGCTATAACCTCACACTGAGTATGTTGACCATAAACTAATAATAATAATATTAATTATAATAATGGTAATCAGGGTCAGTAACTATGTGGAGAAATTGAAACCTGTACACTGCTGGTAGAAATGTAAAAAGGTGCCGCTGTTATGGGGAACAGTATAAAAGTTTCTCAAAAGAAAAAAAAAAGAACTACTCTATTTTCCAACAGTCCTACTTCTGAGTATTTACTCAAAAGAATTAAAATCAGTATCTCAAAGTGATAGATGCACATTTATATTCATTGTAGCATTATTCACAGAAGCTAAGATGTGGGATATATATGCAATAAAATATTATTCACTTTGTAAAAAGAAGAAAATTTTGCCATAGGAGACAACATGGATGAACTTTGAGGACATTATGGCAAGTAGAATAAGACAATCAAAGAAGAAAATATACTGTATGATTCCACTTATGTGGCATTTAAAATAATCACACTCAGAAATGGAAAGCTGAACGGTGATTTCCAGGGGATAAGGAAAGTGAGGAACAGGGATTTGCTGTTCAATAGTTGTAAAGTTACAGTAATATAAGATAAATATATTCTAGAATTCTACTTTAGAGCATTGTGCTTGCAGTTAACACTATACGGTACACAAAACTGTTAGTAGGGTAGATCTCATGTTATCTGATTTTGTCACAGTAAAACAAAAACAGAACAGTTTCTATCAATATCTATAGATAGTTTGGTGATTACTGCAATCATAAAAACGTTAATCTTCTTATCCACAAAGATGGGATGGCTTGCAATTTATTTGGATCTCTTAAAATGTATTTTAAAAATGTTTTATAGTTATTAGACTTCAAATTTTCTGTTTGTTTTAAAAAATTATAGGTATTCTCTTCTTTTTTAGATTACTATACATCAAATTGTTCCCTTAATTCCAATTTTTAAATATTCAGTGCTAGTGTATAAAAATAAAATTGGTTTTTGAATATTTATATTGCATCTTGCAACCTTACCGCATTTACTTATTTCTTCTTATATTTTTGTAGTGAATTCCTTAAGATTTTCTATATGTGATAGTATGTTATCTCAAATAGAGATAATTATACCCCCTCCTTTCCAATCTACATGTCTTCTCTTTCTCTTTCTTGCCTACTTGCCCTGAGTAGAACCTCCAGCACAAAGATGAGTAGAACTGGCAAGAATAAACGTAAGTGTGTTGTTCCTGACCTTACTGGCCAAAAGGATTCAGCCTTCTATCATTAAACGTAATGTCAGGTATTGGTATTTCATAGATGTCCTTATTTAGTTTAGAGTGTTTTAATTTTTATAATTTTTTTAGAAATTTTAAAATTGATTTTCTCTGTGTTTTTCACATCACACAATATCTATCAATCCATTTTCAAGTTCATTTATTATTTCTTCTAACAATTCAAATGCATTATTGAGATCCTGAAGTAAAATTAGCCAGCTAATTTTCTACTGTTTACCACTAGATGTATGCGTGGCTTGGAGGCTGCTTTTACAGTTTAGAGAGTATACGTTTTTTGTGGTTATTCCAGATTCAGCTAGGAACTAGTAGCTTGGGGGTTCTCTTTCTGTTCACTTTTGAGAGGGAACATGTTTAAGCATGGTGGTAGGTAGAAAAATGCCTCCCTGCAGAGATGTCCACAACTCAATGTCTGGATCTCATGTTGAATTTTATAGATTATAGAGAAAAGGAAAATTAAATTTGCAGATGGAGTAAAGGTTGCTAATATTCTGCCTTTAAAATAGAGACACAATCCCTGCTTATCCAAGTAATCCAAATGTAATGACAAGGATCATAAAAGAGAAGAGGGATGCAAAACAAAACTAGCGAGACGGCAGAATAAAAAGGACTCTGATATTACTGAATGTGAAGATGAGGAAGGAGGCCATGAGCAGATAAATTCAAGCAGTCCCGAAAAGTTGGGGGAAAAAAAGCCCTAAAACTCAGGAAAACCAATTATCCTCTTGATTTGTAAAAAGTAATGTAGCCCTGCTGACATCTTGATTTTTTAGTCTACTGAGACCAGTTGTAGATTATTTATACTAAAAACTGTAAGGTAATAAATTTGTTTCATTTTAAGTTACTTGGTTTGTTGTAATTTGTCATAGCATCCATAGAAAGTGAACATATGCAGACCGTAGTTTTCCAGGCTGCCAGTGATGACTACAATAGTATTTTAAAGATCAGCCTCTTAAGAGTTGCACCTAGATGAGAATAGCTTACTCTGCAGTCAGTGTTCAGTTGAAGGTTTTGTTAATCTTCTTGGGCTAGTGAGGTCTTGGTTTCCTTTCTGCATTTATGAGTCTGTATATGTGCTGGAGAATGCTTTCAAATCTACCCAGATTCTTGTTCTGATTGCCTCTAAAGTGGGCCCTGCTTAGCATATGCACACAATTGTCTTGACACCCTAATTTGACTCTGAACTTAGGGGAAGTGTTTTTGGATAGCTTTTCCCCTGATTTTTCCTGGTTGCTCTGATGTTTTGCTTTTATCAGAGTTACCAGCCTTTTCTTTATTGCTTTCCAATAAGATCTCCTCTGTTCTCAACAATACCCTTAGGCATGAAGCTCTAAGTAAAATCAGTTCTCTCAGCAAGTTCCACACAGAGCTCTTCTTGCTAACATCTTGCCTTTCCCTTTGGGCAGAAACCTCACAATACTGCACTGGATTCAGCGTCAGGGAACCCGGTGTCCCCACAATGATACTCAATTTCTACAAGTGTGTAGTATGGTGAGTGGCAGTACCTAATCTTTTCAGCTTGTCCCTAAGTGCATAGAACCACAATCTTATGAGTAAGCTGGGATAGTAGTGATTGGAACTCCAGTATTCTCAGACTGACAAATCTGGTGCTTCCATTGTAGTAGGAAGTCGGGGTGAGTAAAGAGAGACTCCGTGCTTTCAGCAGTGAATCTCTGGATTAGACCTTTTGTGACATAGAGCTAGGGTATGGGGTATGGCCTATGTACCTACATCCTTGTGAGTGAAACCTTAGCTCCAGACTATGAGCTTATGGAAGAAGTAGCCTTGTCTCATTGACTATACATACCCCTATAGCTGCCATAATTTGGAGCTGGAGAAAGGGGATATAAGGCAGTATGTCATGACTCAAATGTCTTAGGTCCTTTATGTGATTTAGTAGATTACCTTGAGTGATTTTTTCTTCATTTGCTGTATGCCTTTTGGACGGTCCCCTGAGATATATTGTCATTGTTTTTTTAAAATAATTTTGAATTATTAAATTTTTGTTTTGCAATGGAAAAAAATATCCACCAAGCTTCCTACTTCATCATTTTGGAAATAATAACCTTCTACTCTCATACAGCTTGCTTTAGCAGTATGGCCATTTGTGTTTAGTTCCAAATATACCTCTCCATTTTGTGACGGAATGCCACTGGATATATCTAAGTGTACAACTTGGTTGATGTAACACTATCAGTCTGTCAGTAAAGTTTCCATTAGCATGACAGCAGCTATTTTACAAACAGTGTGTAGTGTTGTAGACGACGTTTTTCTTCAGAACTCTGAAGACCTATATTTTGACTAATGGCTTCTAGCCTATAATGTCTTTATTGTACATAGATATCTAACACCTTAGTAGTGTGTAATAATAATATTCATTTTTCTTAGTGTAGAAAAACATTTTAATGAAATAACATACTACAACAGATGTAGAACATATAAATTTATCTCTTAAAATATCCCTGTGTCCTGAGATTTGAAGAAGACTGATGCGTTAGAGCATTTTTCATTACAAAGATCCATCCTCATCAAATTCTCAATTTTATGCTGATTCTTGCTATATTTTAGAAATAAAGGAGTAAACACAGAACCAGATATAGATCAGGTTACTCTCATGGCTCACAATATATGATCTCTCCCTTTTGTGAAAATATTTATTTTTAATTACATAATTTAGGATTCCTGAATAAAATTCAGGATAAGAATAAAGCATTAGGTAAACTGAGAGATTAAGATAAAAGAAAAAAAGTTTAAATGACATGCATTATTATTTGTAAGTTTTATCAAATAATGCATGTTGTTCATTTACTGTTTGATAGATATTTATCTTGAAAATATTTTAGAAGTGGAATTTGTTCTTTTAAGTTTTCATGAGCGAAGATATCAAGGTTAAATTAATGTAGAGTCTGTAGAATTTCTTTAAATTAAAATAAGACATTTTAAAAGATTATCAGAGGTATATTTTCTAATTATGCAATAGGAAAAGGAGTAGACAAGTTGACTAATCATATTAAAATATAACCTAACTGTTCCAAATATTTGAGAATTGATATTCCTGGTGGTATACTGATTTTGATTATGTTTATCTTCTCAATCTATCTAAATCAGTCTTGATTAGATTTAATAAGGAGTTTAGGCATATCTTAATGATACTTTTAAATTAATCAAAACCTAAGTAATTTAATATTTACGACATTAATCAAGAAACTAAGGCTGTATTTTTGTAGACTTCCGTGACTCTATTGTTGTTAACTTGTCCACATGGTACTTCTGATTTGTAACAGGTCTGCACAGCACAGTGTTCAATGGACATTACAAAAATTGTGTTGGAATTAGAATCATATATATGTGTGCTTACTAAATCCAATTACTGCAAGTTTGTGTTCACACAGAAATGAACTTAAATTACTACACTTCCAGTAGAATTTCCAGCAATATTAACTAAGTAGTTGAAATACAACCACAGAAAATTATTAATGGAGATAACCTGTAACATCAAATCACTCATATAGATAATGACTTTTCAATAAAATTGAAATTAAAAAAAATAACCCAATAATATTTTATTAGGTGAAAAAATGTCAAGCTAAAATACATCATTGCACATAGGTGCAGAAATTGAACAAGGTCTCTTAATGTCAAACAACTTTTAATATGTTTTATGGAAAAGTGGAACACCTATGAACCATTTTTAATAAGGCTTAAGTTAGATGATAAATTACACAAACTAACTTCAAATGGTTATTTATAAGTATTAGCAGTATACAATCATATAATATATGAACTAAAATGGTTTGGGCTTGCCTGAGGATGGTAAACTGAACTATTAAAATATCTTGAAATGCCAGAAATTTATGTAAATACTTTTTCTGAAGTACTGTTAAAGAGAATTTAGAATATTTTTTAATCAGTACATCAAACCTCCTGAAAAAAATATCAGAAGATGAAAAACTGATGGACTATATTTATGGAAAACAGAAACACTGCTCCAAAATGGGTGCAAGCAATTAGGTTCCTTTCACTATCTCATCAGTTGGTTAATTACCAAGTTCAGAATCTCATCCTAAGATTATATTTCTAGAGCCACTAAAACTGAAGGTTGTAACTCGGGTTGGTCCAAATAAAACTGTCCTGAAAATGACCATACTGCCAAAATAAATCTATAAATTTAATACTTTTTTCTTCAAAATACCGTCATCATTCTTCACAGAACTAGGAAAATGCAATCCTAAATAGAACCAAAAAAGAGCCTGCACAGCCAAACCAAGACTAAGCAAAAATAACAAATCTGGCCCAGCACAGTGGCTCATGTCTGTGATCCCAGCACTTTGAGAGACTGAGGTGGGTGGATCACGAGGTCAGGAGATCAAGGCCAACATCATCTGTTCCACAAAATCTATTGAAATGGAAAAAAAAAAAGTGTGTGTATATGAATGTAAACATGATTTGAGCATTTTAAAATTGAATATGTCTGAATATTTCCTTTCTTTTAAAATTTAACACAATTCCTGAGTTGCAATTTAAGAAAACAACCTATAGTGGAAATGGGAAATATATATTAATTATAACAATTTATTTGTAGAAATAAGAAATACAATTATAAATGTCCAAAATACATTTATAGGAGACATACAAATAAAAAACCTCAATGATAACTATTAAAATATTGAGCATTAAAATGTTCTGTTAACATTTTAAAATAAAAATGCTTACAATCATATGTAAATATTAAAATATTGAGGTGTTTTTAAATAATCACATAAATTAAAATATTATATTATGTTAAATATAAATATATTCTATACATATGAGAATTTGAAAATATTAGATCGCTATTAAATTGGTGTCTTATTCCATTTTCTGCTGCTATAACAGACTACCACAAACTGGGTAATTTATAAACAATGGAAGTTTATATAAGTCATTGTTCTGAAAGCTAGAAAATTTAAAAGCATGATGCAAGCATTTGGTGAGGGCTTTCTTGCTGCATCCTGTCATGGGGGAAGTTGAAATGAAGCACAAAAGCCAGAGGCAAGAGAAGAACAAACTGGTTATTATAATAGACTCCCTCTTGCAATAACTAACTCACTTCCTATATAACAACATTAATCACTTATTAGGTTCCACCACTCAACAGCGTTGCATAGGGAATTAAGCTCTCAACATATTAACTTTGGAGGATACATTTAGGCTATAATGTTCAGCTAACATTTTAATATATAAATTCTTACAATTATAAGTAAATTCAAACACACAGTAGTCCCCCCTTATTTTGGGGGTATGTTTCAGAACCACCAGTGGATGCCTGAAACCACAGATAATACCCAACTCTATACTATGTTTTTTTCTATACATACATACATATCTATAATAAAGTTTAATTTATAAGTTTAGCACAATAAGAAATTCACAAGTAATAATGAAATAAAACAATTATAGCAATAATCAAAGTTATGTGAATGTGGTCTCCTTCTGTCTCACTCACACATACAATGTCTTTTTGGGCTGTACTCACCTATTTTCAGACCGTAGTTGATCATGGGTCAGTAAAACTGCGGAAAGCAAAATTGTAGATAATAAGGGATTGCCGTTTAAGTATGTATATCTTTGTGTGTGTATAGAGAGAGATCTTCGTATATATACCTTCTATATATGTGTGAGTATATTTGGGTGTATATGTGTGTATATATATGTGTACTTATATGAAGATATATATATATATGAAGATACAGACACACATACACAGAGATACACACACATACACAGTAGTCCCTCACACACAAAGATACATACATATCTTTATACACACATATCTTTGTATATACACACATATATACAAAGATATATGTATATATAAGCGTGTATATATGTGTACACACAAAGATGTGTATATGTATAAAGATGTATATATGTATATACAAAGATATATTTGTATGTATATGTATCATTGTACATATATATACACACACGAAGTTACACACACATACACAGAAGGTATATGTACGTGTGTTTGTGTGTGTATATATGTATATATATCCCCCTCTTTCAGATATTTGAGTTATATGGGTATTTAAATATATATCTCTGCCCTGTTATGTTATACTCAGTACAAAATCTTTAACGGTAATTTGGGAAAGCAAAAAGAATCTACGGGCGTTCACACATTCCCACAGAAATTTAAATTTAGGATTTCTATCTAGAGGAATTACTAAAAATTTGCAGAAAATAATTTTAATTATACTTGGGAGCTTTTTTGAGTTATGTTTAATAAACATGAGTATTAAAAAATCTAGTATTTGCAGAACTGAGGAGTTGCTATAATAATGTGTGTACATCCATTGATGAAATTTCAATTTACTAAAAATTATTTGATTAAGAATATTTAATAGTAATTGAAATGTTATGACACAGCTTGTCACATGTGCATTGCCAAATATGCAAGAACTAATGCAAAATATGTGAGTTAGTATATGTCTGTGTGGATGGTAAATAATTTTGCGAGTGTTGTTCATACATCTTCACCACTTCTTTATAGCTGGGTAATCATATATATAATATATTTTATTATCTTAAGACTTTTTTTAATTTGCAAGTCTCTAATAAGCACATATCACCGTTTGTATTCTGATATAAAAATATATTTTGCCTCTCATTAGCAGAATCTAAACCAGAAATCTAACAAAATAATTCAGGTAAAGGACATTCCCAGGGTTCTGGCCTCAAGGTGTGGGCATACCTCAGTCTGAAGTTTGTAAGGCTAAAGATTACTTGAATTGAGCTTCCTCACCATTTGCAAAGAAAGGAAAATGTAAAAGCAATTAATTTTGTTTTGGCTTCTTAGACTCAATTTGATAGACAAGTTTTTTAAAATAAACTTGCATTCTGCAACTTCCCTGATTTCAGGGCAATTTGGAAGCAAAACTTGTAATAAATATACATGATTAAGGAAGAAAGGCACCTCTTTCTAGTGATTTTCTAAT
Organism: Mandrillus leucophaeus; assembly: GCF_000951045.1. Lineage (NCBI taxonomy): Eukaryota > Metazoa > Chordata > Mammalia > Primates > Cercopithecidae > Mandrillus > Mandrillus leucophaeus. Next base: position 3,323,161 of record NW_012101798.1, read on the forward strand.
GAGAAAAAGAAAGTCCACATCCAAATAACTGGGTTGTACCTGCAGTGGAATTCCGCGTAATGTCTAGGCCCAAGTGGGTAAAGTATGGGTTATATGGTGGGCTCTAGAGATTTTTGAGTGGTGGTATTTTCTAAAATGCATAAATATATCTAAAATATTATGTTTGCCAAAAGTCAATCACTAAACAAATATCTAAAATAGTGTCTGGCATTGAACATAAAGTCATTACAAATATAGAAACAGCATTTGTCATTATTGATTGCATAGATAGTATAAGCAAAGTGATAGCACATAGTTAATTATCAGTAACTAATTGAATAAATATTAGAAAGCAAAATGCAGCAAAGGATAAATCTTAAGTTCCATACAAACAGGTAGTAATAGAGAAGGAAACCACAGCAACTCACACAGTACACCAAGTCAAATACTGAACACTTTTGAGACAGGATACTAAATGAAAATGGATAATAAGAGAAAGAGTCACTATTTCAGTTATGCTTTAAGTGCCTCCAATATATAATACTTATACACAGCCAATAATACTTACAGAATGTGATGAAGTTACTAACACTAATTTTATACCAATTATTCCATAGAAGAGAATATTCAATCAAAATATTAATATATAAAATCTGGACTTAGGCTTTTTCTTGCTAATGGACCTTAAAATTTTAATGAGATTCTTGAAAGACATATAAAATTTCTGTTAGAACCCTACATGAATCTTAAAAATTGATACTTATATATCTCCTTCTGTAAAAATCAGACAACAGAAGAAAGTACTGAACAAAAGTGCTTTAGCAGTTAAATAGAAGAAACCCCATCCAAACAGAAAATGCTCCTCTTTGAGAGATAAATAATACTATGTTATACATATTATTATCATAAATATTTAGTAGTCAATATTCCAATTTTCTACAACATACATATATGATGTAGTCAAACAAAATGAGAAGCAATCCAGCTAAAAAAGAATGCAATTAAATAATTAACAAATTCTTAAATTCCTAGTTATTTCATTTCTAATCGAGATATTTTACTGTAGGTTGTGTTTATCATAATTATAACCATTACCAGTGAGAATTATTTAATCGATTAATTAAACGTAATTCTTTTTGAATATTGGCTGTGTCTTGAAAATAATGGCACACACTGGGAAACCAACTACCATTTTTACTACCGTTGCTTTGTAACAATTCCCACTCATCTTAAGTAATCACGTCAAATATTATACAGCATTTTCTTAAAAACGGAAAGTTATTTTCTAATGCAATATGGGTTCAGAGTTTAACAGAAGAAAAGATCCTTCCATGATGAAGCCTATAAATATTATAAATATAAGAAGGGAAGTGGAGGGTACTAAGAAAGTGACTAGAGTAATATAACATAACGGGAATTGGAGGTTAGGAAAAGTGTTTTAAAAGAGGTGATAAATAATGTGAAACTTGAAAGATAAATAACGTAAGGTGAAACTTGACAAATAAATAGATGTTACCCAGATAAAAGAAAGGATGGTAGACAGTGTTTTTTTAAAATAATTAGAGCCAAATCATGAGTGAACTCCCGTTCACCATTGCTACAAAGATAATAAAATACGTAGGAATACAACCTGCAAGGGATGTGAAGGATCTCCTCAAGGAGAACTACAAACCACAGCTCAAGGAAATAAGAGAGGACACAAACAAATGGAAGAACATTTCGTGCTCATGGATAGGAAGAATCAATATCATGAAAATGGCCATACTACCCAAAGTAATTTACAGGTTCAACGCTATCCCCATCAAGCTACCATTGACTTTCTTCACAGAATTAGAAAAAACTACTTCAGATTTCATATGGAACCAAAAAAGAGCCTGAATAGTCAAGACAATTCTAAGCAAAAAGAACAAAGCTGGAGTCATCTTGCTACCTGACTTCAAACTATACTACAAGATTACAGTAAGCAAAACAGAATGGTACTGGTAGTAAAACAGATGTATAGACCAAGGGAACAAAACAGAGGCCTCAGAAAAAAGGCCATGCATCTACAACCATCTGAAGCTTGACAAACCTAACAAAACAAGCAATGGGGAAAGGATTCCCTATTTAATAAATGGTGTTGGGAAAACTGGATAGCCATATGCAGAAAACTGAAACTGGAGCCCTTCCTTACACCTTGTACAAAAATTAACTCAAGATGGATTAGACTTTAATGTAAGACCTAAAACCATAAAAACTCTAGAAGAAAACCTAGGCAATATCACTCAGGACATAGGCATGGGCAAAGTCTTCATGACTAAAACACCAAGAGCAATTGCAACAAAAGCAAAAATTGACAAATGGGATCTAATTAAACTAAAGAGCTTCTTCACAGAAAAAAACAAACAAACACAACAAAACAAACAAACAAACAAAAAACAAAAGTATCATCAGTGTGAACAGGCAACCTACAGAATGGGAGAAAATTTTTGCAATCTATCCATCTGACAAAAGGTTAATATCCAGAATCTATAAGTAAGTTAAACAAATTTACAAGAAAAAAAAAACACATCAAAAATGGGCAAAGGATATAAACAGACACTTCTCAAAAGAAGACACTTATGTGGCCAAGAAACTTATGAAAAAAAGCTCATCATCACTGGTCATTAGAGAAATGCAAATCAAAACCACAATGAGATAGCCTCTCATGCAAGTTAGAATGGCAATTATTAAAAAGTCAGGAAACAATAGATGCTGGAGAGGATGTGGAGAAATAGGAACGCTTTTACACGGTTGGTGAGAGTGTAAATTAGTTAAACCATTGTGGAAGACAGTGTGGTGATTCTTCAAGCACCTAGAACCAGAAATGCCATTTGACCCAGCAATCTCATTACTGTGTATATACCGAAAGGATTATAAATCATTCTACTATAAAGATATATGCACACCTATATTTACTGAAGCACTATTCACAATAGCAAAGACTTGGAACCAAACCAAATGCCCATCAATGATAGACTGGATAAAGAAAATGTGGCACATATGCACCATGGAACAAACACTATGTAGCCATAGAAAAGGATGAGTTCATGTTTTTGCAGGGACATGAATGAAGCTTGAAACCATCATTCTCAGCAAACTAACACAGGAACAGAAAACCAAACACCACATCCTGTCACTCATAAGAGGGAGTTGAACAATAAGAACACATGGACACAGGGAGGGGAACATCACAAACTGGGGCCAGTCGGGGGACTGGGGGTTAGTGGAGGGATAGAATTAGGATAAATACCTAATGTAGATGATGGGTTGATGTATGCAGCATACCACCATGGCACGTGTATACCTATGTAACAAACCTACACATTCTGCACATGTGTACCAGAATTTAAAGTTTAATAAAAAGAAACATAATTAAAATATTAAAAGCTCACAATAGCTAAGCATGACTATTTGTGTCTTGAATCTATAGAACTGACAAGTATAGAAGTGAAAATATAGAGTCCAATTTCTCAAGAGTTTGAATGTTATATAAAATTTTTTAAAAATGTACCTTAAGGAAATGAAAAGTGTAATAATTTTTAAATTTTAGAACAATTATTCTGATAGTAGAATATATAAAGAGTAGCTAGGTAAGACATAAGAGATGAAAAGACAATTTTAAGAGGGTCACTTTGCAATTTAGAAAAGAGATCATGGTGGCTTGACTTCTGGAAGCGGCAGTGAGTATGAAAAAATGTAGACGGATGTGATAGATAAGCCTGAATTATCAGGGTTAGTAATTATGTGATATATGGGCTAAGAAATTTCATCTATCAAAATTGCACAGTGTGATGTAAAACACACACACACACACACACACACACACACACCCCCCAGATATTGAGACACACAGATTATCAATTAACGTATTATTCAGGACTATACCTTGGGTATGTAACAACAAGAGTATAGAAGTTTTTAACCGTCCCCAGCTCTATGTAAAATTATTTTCAGTAATATTCATGTTATCAGGAATAATAACCAGAATTTCATAATTTATTCTTTAGTTTTCAAACAATTAACATTAAAGTGAAAATATGTTTCAAATACAAAATCCAATTTCAGTAAAATATTTCGCATATGAACTAAAATTTACAACTTACTAGACAAAAAAAACTACTCATTGATAGCCACACTCTGTTTCAGTTTACAATTGTGAAAGCAAATAAAATCTCCAAATAGACTTACAGAATAAAAGAATTGAAATAACTAAAGGTTTGTTTCACTACAATGATTATAATATCATGGCCAGTTTTGAACCTACTGTTTAATGGGAGAAATAAGGAATATTATAGGGATTTAAAACACAAAGCAAGCTTGAGGAATCCCCAATCTTTATAAACTTACTTTCAAGAGAAACACGTGTTTCAGGGATCCTACTATATAACTGAAAATTCCCAAAAGTAATTCCATTTAGAATACAATGTAAAATGTCAATGTTTATTAATGAATAAATGATGAATCGTGTTCATCTGATTTATGTATCTGTATATATGCATATATGTATATAATCTTAAGCATATATCAACAGTATATGCATAGAACATATGTATAACAATGTATATGTATATGTATATGCATATGTATATGTATGGTATGGTTTGACTCTGTGTCCCCACCCAAATTTCATATCAAATCATAATACCCCAGTGTTGAAGGAGGAACCTGGTGGGAGGTATTTGCATCATGGGAGCAGTTCCCCCCATGCCATTCATGTGAGAGTGAGTTCTCATGAGATAATGCTTTTATATGTGTTTGGCAAGTTTCTCCTTCAGTAGCTCACTCTCTCACCTGCAGCCATGTAAGAAGTGCCTGCTTCCCCTTCTGCCGTGATTATAAGCTGCCTGAGGCCTCCACAGTCATGTGGAACTGTGAGTCTATTAAATCTCCTTTGTTTATAAATTACCAGTCTTGTGTAGTATCTTTACAGCAGTGTGGAAATGAACTAATACAATGTATATAAACATATATACATATACAATATGTGATATTTTTATATATCACCTGCTCTGGATGAAGGTGTATGTATTTATTTTATACTCAGAACTATAAAATACGCCCTTGTTTGAAAGTTAGTAAATCATTCTGGTAATATTTTATACAACTCTACAGGTTGTATAAAAGGAGTTAATAACCACCTGTATTTTTTCACCTGTTTTCTAGTAACAGCCTATACTGAAACTGCCTATGGAATCAGTAAGTCACAGTTTTCTAAATTTGTTGAAATCATGTGACAAAGTAAGTTAAAAGAGACAGGAGAAAGCTTTACAATAAATAACAAAGGAATTTAGAACATTTTAACATCTCAGAAGATGAAAAGTTGGCATTTTTTACTTAGTGTTTTACAGTTAGAAGCTCTGTGTATAATGTCCTATGTAAACTATCTTTTTAAAAATGAGAAATTTGCAGTTGAAAAACAGCAAGTTAACAGACTATTATGCTCATTTCTATGCTGGCAAGTAAGAAAGATTTGAGATAGTGATGTATTTAATACAAAAAATTAGATCGCTTTTCTTCTTTTTATATCATTTGAAGATTGATTTCAGTTAAATAACTTATCAGTAATTGTTATCTAACTTATTATTTTACTTAATCACACTCTCCATTAATGGAATTGAGGATAAAACTTAAAAAGTTCAAAATATTAACATCATTTTGAAAATTTCAGTCAAGAGACAGTGTACACAAAACGCAAATTAAAAACAAATGTGATAGAAAAATAATAAAAACATAATTGAAATTTTCAAATTTTATTTTTATTAAAATCCTTTATTTATCACAAATATTGTAGCCTCCATACTGTCTCCTCAGTTATAGGTAACTAGGTAAGCTATGCTAGACAATGAAGCAAGGTTCCTACTAGTCAGATGGTACATCAGATTCAAATTTTAATTGTATAAATTCTGAGTAGTGTTATCTGAGAAAATTACTAAATCTCTGTATGTGTCACTCTACTATTGTGAAAAAAGAAGAAATCGTATGTATCCAGTGTATAGAATAGTTTGATTTATCAAATTCAATGAAGTAATCCACTTCCAGCCAGCACTTTATCTAGCTTATTCTGGCTTCAGCTCTCTGATTGCTTTAACTGTTTATCTCTTGCTCTGGTGTAAGGTAACAGTTGCCTACAATGTGTGCCTGATATTTAACCACCATGTATGAGTCCTTAGAACTTCAAAAACCTATAGAAATATTGTCTACATTACAGTATCTGGAATGAAATTTGAATTATGTTGTGCTGTTCCAGATATTTAACAGACAGTGCTTTAGTTTCTAAATGCTACACTTGAGACAAATGTATGTTTTGCAAAATATAAACTAAAAAACCATTTTCATTGCCTATATTTTATTAAAAATCAATACTTTATTTTCATAAATGCATTTAGAATATATACAGCATAAGTCCACTGAATACTGATTTACGTACTTCATATTCTTTTATTAATAATGTATTTCCCCTTAAGATATTTGACTTTTTATGTGTAACCAACAAAAAATGAAAGTGAAAGCCTCATATGTTTATGATTAGAAGCCTAATATTCTCACTATAAAATATGTATGGAAAATTCAAAGAAAATAGCATCTTATGATTTTGCATCTATAACAAGAAATATCAATATTTATTTGGTGAAAAAATGATGCTTTAAGCAGTTAGTCACATAAAATATAATATGAAGGAGCTGCAACATATATTTATAAAGATAATAAGAATATAAATGATGTCATTATCCATATAAAAATGTAGAAAGTTCCAATTTCCAACCAATATTAGTTTTGAAATATTTTATATATATTTTAGATTTTTTTAATGGTTCAACATTTTTTAATATATACTACATATAAAAGTAATAATAACATTTGCTTTTCAAGTGTATTGTCTAAAGATCTATAATTATTGCTTACACAATTTAAGAACTAATTAAAAGAATACATAATTAATAATAAGCCAGAACTAACAAGTTGTGATTATACATAAGTGATAATCTTTTATTCTGTCAAATAAATGAATGGGTTATGAAGATAGAGACAACTAAAATAAATAAGTCAAATTGTAATGTCATTTAAATATGAGTAAATATCATAATTTTATCATCTTTTGACATTAAATATCTTGTATTTTTTGCCTATAACTACATAAAACTGATTCATTACCTGTTTATCTTATTGCAGTGCCACATTTGTAACATTGTAGTTAAGGCTGTGTCCGCATTTCCATTATAATTTTATATTTTCATCTATTTATAATACTGAAATTAAAATTTTTTCAGAACCAAAGTTGGACTGCAACATGTTTTTCACAGAGGACATTAAAAACACATTTTTAAAAGCTTGCTCTCATTTGAAAGATATATCCTATCCTGAGAATAGAATGTATTGTAAGTGATGACATTTGCTAGTTTTGATATTCTTAATATTTATTTTTTCTTTTTCAGCAAATATTTCTTTTGAATGAGAAAATAATAGATATTACGAAAATATACATTTTATTTTTCATTAAAAGCAAGTATCACATATCAGGTTTATAAATTTAACTTTAAAATAACACAATATATAGATACACTATTTTGTCTTTTGATCTATGATATTACAGGTTAATCTTCAAGTTTTATGAAAAAATTGACAAGCAGAAAAATATTTATAAAATTACTTAATACTTTTGAACATGCAAAAAAGTTAACTTTACACTTTCTCAGTTCATGAATAACTATAGAGAAAATAAAACATAGCCAAAATACTCTTTACACTTACATGTGTAATTCAATCATTTGTATTTTATCTGGACAAAAAAAAAATTGAGAGTAATAAATTAACAAGTACCAATATTTTAAAATTATTTCATTTTTTGATGGTCATATTCAAAGTAAGACTGCTATCAGAATAGAATTAAAACTAAAACTTCTATTTAAATATTATTAAAACAAAAAAATTACAGAAGATTATAATTCAGTATTTGTCTTATGTAGAAAATCTGTAGTAAAGTTTATGAGCACAAAATTACAAGAATTATATCAAATTATAATTCACAATATTTATGTTAATTAAATCATCAATATTTTTGACAAATATCAACATCTGAAATTATTTTATAAAGGAAGACAAGTGATTATATTTCTAGTTATGAAATCTGAACTTTTGCAATGCGATCTTTTTAAAAATTTATTTTTTGTTTTAGGTACAGAAGTTACATGTACGTATTTATTACATGGGAGTATTGCATAACACTGAGGTTTGTAATACGGATCCCCTTACCCTGGTAGTGGTTGTAGTATCATATAGGCATTTTTTTAACCCATACACCCTCCTTCCACCCTCTGGTAGTCCACAGTATTTACTGTTCCCTTATTTGTGTCCATGTGTGCTCAATGTTTAGCTCCCAATTATAAGTAAGAATATGCAATATTTGGTTTTTTGTTTCTGCGCTAATTTGGTTAGGTTGATGGCCTCTAGCTCCACTGATGTTGCTGCAAAGGACATGATTTCATCCTTTTATAGCTGTGTAGTATTCTATGGTGTATATGTACCATAATTTTTTATCCAATCAACCATTGATGGGAACCTGGGTTGATTCCAGGTCTTTGCTATTGGGAATAGTGCAGTAATAAACATATGCACACATTTATCTTTCTGATAGAATGATTTATTTTTGGAGGATGTATAAACCCAGTAACAGGATTGTTGGGTCAAATGGTAACTGCTTTAAGTTCCTTGAGAGATCACGAAACTGCTTTCTACAGTGCTTGCACTAATTTACATTCCCACCAACAGTACACAAGCATGCCCTTTGTTCCATAGTCTTGTCAGCATCTGTTGTTTTTGACTTTTTAGTAATAGCCATTCTGAATGTCAGATGGTGCCTCATTGTGGTTTTGATTTGCATTTCTCTGATGATTAGTGATGCTTGGCATTTTTTCCTGTTTGTTGCTCAATTGTATGTCTTTTTTCCAGAAGTGTCTGTTCATGTCCTTTGCCAATTTTTTTTTTTTTTAATTTTACTTTAAGTTCCAGGATACATGTACAGAATGTGCAGGTTTGTCACATACGTATACATGTGGCATGGTGATTTGCTGCACCCATCAATGCCAATTTTTTAATAGGGTTATTTGTTCTTTGCTTGTTGATTTGCTTAAGTTCTTAATAGATTCTGGATATTAGTTTCTTTTGCTAGACTGAAGTTCCTCATTTTAATTAGACCCCACTTGTCAATTTTTGTTTCTGTTTCAACTGCATTTGAGGACATAGCCAAAATTCTTTGCTGAGATTGAAGTCAAGTAAAGTATTTTGTAGGTTGTCTTTCAGGATTTTTCTAGTTTGAAATCTTATACTTAAATCTTTAATCTTTTTTGAGTTATTCTTTGTATCTCGTGAAAAGTAGGGGTCCAGGTTTTGTGTTCTGCATATGACTAACCAATTATCCCCGCACTATTTATTGAATAGGGTGCCCTTTCCTCATTGTCTGTTTTTCTCGGCCTTGTCAAAGATCAGATATTTATAGGTGTGCAGCTTTATTTCTGAGTTTTCTGTAATGTTCCATTGGTCTATATGTCTGTTTTTGATGCAGTACCAAGCCGTTTTGGTTATTATGGTTTTATATAGTTTGAAATCAGGTAGAGTGATGCCTCCAGCTTCATTCTTTTTATTTAGGATTGTTTTAGCCCTTCAGACTCCTTTTTAGTTCCACATAAATTTTAGATGAGTTTTTTTCTAATTCTGTAAAGAATCATGTTGTTGGTTTTATAGAAATGGCATGGAATCTGAAAGTTGCTTTAGGTTGCATGGCCATTTTAACAGTATTGATTGTTCCAATCCATGAACATCGAATGTTTTTCCATTTATTTGTGATTTCTTTCAATGGTGTTTGTAGTTCTTCTTGTAGAGATGTTTAACCTCCTTGGTTAGCTGTACTCCTAGGTATTTTCAATTATTATTTTTTTTTTATTTTGGCTATTATGAATGGGGTTGTGTTCTCTCTATCGCTAAGGCCAGAGTGCAGAGGTGGTATCTCAGCTCACTGCAACCTCCCACCTCACGGCCTTAAGCCATTCTCCCCTCCCAAGTAGATGGGACCACAGGATTGTACCACCACACCCGGATAATTTTTGTGTTTTTGGTAGAGATGGGGTTTCGCCATGTTGCCCAGGTTGGTTTCCAACTCCTGAGCTCAAGCGATCTGCCCTCTTCTGCCTCCCAAAGTGCTTGGATCACAGGCATGAGCCACCACACGCAGCGAGGGTCCTGAAAGTTTATTGAAGTTGTTTATAAATTTTAGGAGCCTTTTGTCAGAGTCTTTAGGATGCTCTTGGTACAGAAGCATATAGTCAGTGAAGAGATATACTTGAGTTTTCTATGTTGATGCCTTCTATTACTTTCTCTTGTCTTTCTGGCTGGGCCAGGCCTTCTAGTATTTTGTTAAATAGAAGTGGTTAGAGTAGACATCTTTGTCTTGTTCTATTTCTCAAAGGAAACTTCTTAAGCTTTTGCTTTTTCATTGTGTTGCTCTCTGTGGGTTTGTCCAAGCTGGCTCTTATGGTTTTGAGGTATGTTTTTTGGATGCCTAGTCCTTTGAAGTTTTTCATCATTAAGAGATGTTGGAACTTTTTGAATGCTTTCTCTGTGTCTATAGAGATAATCATATGTTTTTGCTTTTTCTTTTGTTCATGTGGTTAATCACATATATTGATTTAAATATGTTGAACAAGACTTGCATCCAAGGAACAAAGCCTACTTGATTATGATTTATTAGCTTTTTGATATGCCACTGGATTCAATTTGTTAGTATTTTATTTAGGATTTTTGTGTCATGAATGATACTGTTCTAAAGTTTGCTTTGTTCATTCTGTGTCTGCCAGATATGGTAAAAGTCTGAGTCTAGTTTCATAGAATGAGTTAAGAGGGAGCCCCTCCTCGATTTATTGGAATATTTTTAGTAGGCTGGGTATCAGTTATTTGTAAATCTGGTAGAATTCATCTTTGAATCCATCTGGTTCTTTATTAGTGATTCAATTTCAGCAGTTGATGTTTGTCTATTCAGTTTCAATCTCTTCCTGATTCAATCCTGGCAATTTATGTGCTTCCAGAAATTTATTCATTTCCACTAAATGTTCTAATTTGTGCATAGAGTTGTTCATAGTAGTCTTTGAAGATCTTTCATATATTTGTGAGATCACTTTTAATGTCACCTTTGTCATTTGTGATTGTGATTATTTGAATTTTCTTCTTTTTCTTTGTCAATCTAGTTAGAAGTCAATCAATCTTATTTATTTTTCAAAAGCAAACTCTTCATTTCTTTGTTCTTTTTTATAATTTTTTACATTTTAATTTCATTCAATTCTTCTCAAATTTTAGTTAATTCCTTTCTTCTTCCAGCTTTAGGTTAGGCTTGTTCCTTTTTTTTTTTCTTTAGTTCCCTTAGGTGGAAGGTAAGACTGTTAATGTCAAACCTTTCCAACTTCTTGATGAAGACATTTTAGTGCTATAAACTTTCATTTTAATACTGCTTTTTCTGCATCCTAGAGATTTTGGTAAGTTGTATCCCTATTTCTATTAATTTCAATTTTTTCTGTTACTTCTACATTAATTTCAATATTTACCCAGAAGTTATTCAGGAAGAAGTTGTTCAATTTCCATGTATTTGTATAGTTTTAAACTGTCTTCTTGGTATTTTATTGCACTGTGGTCTGAGAGTGCTTGGTATGATTTTAATTTTTTGATTATATTGAGATTATTTTATTACTGAGCATGTTGTCACTATTGGAAGATGTTCCATCCTGCACATGAGAAGAATGCATATTCTTTGGTGGTAGGATGGAATGTTTGGTAAATTTTTATTAGATCTAACTGATCAAGCATCAAATCTACCTCAATAATCTGTCTAATGCTGTCAGTGTGGTGTTGGAGTGACCCACTATTATTGTGTGGTCATGGAAACGTTTTCATAGGCCAAAAGAACCTGTTTTGTAAATCTGGGAGCTCCAATGTTGAATGAGTATATATTTAACATAGTTAACTCTTCTTCTTGGATTGTACCCTTTATCATTATGAAATGACCTCTATTGTCTTTAATTTTTATTGGTTTAAAGTCTGGTCTGTCTGATATAAGGATAGATACTCCTACTCTTTTTTGTTTCTGCTTGCAAGGTAGATTTTTACTCCAACCTTTTATTTGGACGGTCTTGTATTGTTACATGTGAGATGGATCTCTTGATGACAATAGATAGTAGAGTCTTGTATTTTTATTCAGCCTTCCATTCTGTGTCTTTTAAGTGGGGCATTTGTCAATTTACATTAAAGGTTAATACTGATATGTGTGATATTGGTCCTATCATGCTGTTATTAGCTGGCTGTTATAAAAACTTGATTGTTTAGTTGCTTTATAGTGTCTTTGGGCTCTGTGCTTAAATGTGCTTTTGTGGTAATGGGTGTCACTCCTTTGAATTCCGGTTTAGTAGTCCCTTAAGGACTTCTTCTAAGGCTGGTCTAGTTTAAACACATTCCTTCAACATTTGCTTGTCAGAGGATTTTATTTCTCCTCCACCTATGTAGCTTCGTTTGGCAAGATATGAAACTCTTGGTTAAAATTTCTTTTCTTTAAGGATACAGAAAAGAGGCCTCCAATCTCTTCTGGCTTGTAAGGTTTCTGCTGAGACATCTGCTGCTAGCCTAATGGGTTTTCCTCTGTAGGTGACCTGCCTCTTCTTTCTAGCTGCTTTTGACCTTGGTGAATCTGATAATTGTGTGCCTTGGGATAGTTGTCTTATGTAGTATCAGGTTGTATTTCATATACAAATCCACCTCTCTGGTGCAATTAGGAAAATTTTCATGTATTATATCCTCAAACGTGTTTTCCAAGTGGCTTATTTACATTTACTCTTCTTTCTTAGGAAGGTCTTTGAGTCATAGATTTGATCTCTTTACATCTTTGAGGTCTGAAATTCTTTCCTCAACTTGGTCTATTTTCATGTTAATACTTCCAATTGTATTATGAAATCCTTGTACTGAATTTCTAAGCTCAAGATGCTCAGTTTGAGTCTCTCCTGACACCATGTAAGATGTGTCTTCTCCTTTGCCTTCTACCATTAATGTAAGTTTCTTGAGGACTCCCCAGCCATGCAGAACTGTGACTCAATTAAATCTCTTTTCTTCATAAATTACCCAGTCTCAGGTAATATCTTTATAGCAGTGTAAAAACAGAATAATATACCTACCTATACACCAAAACATCAGAAGATGCAGCAAAGAAAGAGTTTAATAATTTTGTGGAAGCCAAATGAGGAGATGAGAGGAACCTTTAAATCTATCTATGCAAGGTGTACTGAACTAGGGTTTTTAAGCGAATGGTGGCAAGCATGGGGTTGGAGAATTGAGGTTACTGATTGGGCAGATTCAGGGTATGAAATCATAAAGATGTGGAAGTTGCCTTCAACTCCTCAACCAAATAATTCAATTTCTACATTCCTGTGATTGGTTGTTTCGTCAGAATGCAGACTAAAAATTATCTTAAATGAGAAACATAACGTCTCTCAACATTAAAGATAGCTATAGAAACAATTACAGGAAGTTTGTACCTTGAGCTGTGTGATTTAGAAGCAGTAAAGAATTACAAGGAAGTGGGGTAAAAAGACAAGTTGATTAATGGTTAATATTGAGGAGCTATAAATCTGTCCTAAGCTTACACTTTTGTTAAAAACACCTGGCAACTAATTTTATTAAGTGCATTAGTACAATTTCAGAAGGTCACTCTTGAATATTCACTTGAGTCTTCAATATGCTTGTAAAGAAACTACCTGAGTCAAGGAAAGAACCAAAGTAGGATTAAAATTACAGATCCTTGAGCTTAGATAAGGGCCTGGAAAAAGCTTGTTAACAAAAGCCAGATGAGAAAATCTCATAGTCTATGGTAGGTCAGTTAGAAAACAAGATTCTTGCCTCAATTGTGGAAAAAATTAACCTACTATAAATCACACTTTGTTCCCACCAAAAAAGAAAAGCTTAAAATACCTGAACACATCAAACTGTTTCTAAGTAATCTAATCATGTCCCAGAACAGAGTTTTACAGAATATTTTAAAGGAAGGCAAAAGACTTCTGTACTTTACAAGGTAAAACACACAATGTCTGATATTCAATGAAAATTTCTCAGACATATAACGAAACAGGGAAATACAACACATAATAGAGAGAAAAGTAAATCAACCAAAATTGAATCAAAAATGGCTGGTTATATATTTATGAGAGAGGACATTAAACTAGGCAGTATGACTATATTCTAAAAGCTCAATTACCTAGAATGAGGATCAGAAAAGTTGTTTATAAAGGTTGTATGGTAAATTTTTTAAGTTTGTTGGCCACAGTTTTGTTGAAACTATAGTGTGAAAACAGCTATAAATAATATGTTAATGAATAGGTAAGGCTATATTGAAGTACAACTTTATTCACAAAAGTAGTCTTACTTTAGTCTTGGGGGCTGACTGTAATTTACTAACTCTTGAGCTAGAAGAAACAATGAACATTTCAGAAGAAACTGCAGAAGGAAAAGATCAGTAAATATATCAATAGAAACAATTCATGTGTAGAAACTGACCAAATGTAAAGACTAATACATATGGTAGCAGAAATTGTGCAAAATAATACACAGAAATGTTGTAGGCGTGGGTCACCGCTCCCGGTGCATAATCCCAATCATTATACAGGTACCCTATTGATGTGGTGGTAAGGTTAAGGGGAGGCGAGGCATTTCATAATTCTATCATTAGTCCTCAGTCTTCTAGGAAGCCTGTGTCCCTGGACTGTGACCTTCACAAGCGTTTATCAGTTTTGTATTCCATTCCTCCTTAGGTGAGACAAAAGGGAGAAGGTTGTAGTTGGGGTTTTTCCTTCTCCCAAGTCACATACTGATAAAGCCCAAGTCAGTTTGCACTCATAAAATAGTTCCTTTTGAGGGCTGGCCTTCTTAAGGAGAATAAAATATAACATTAAGGGCATATTCAAAAATGGCCACCTTTTCTCTCTGGTAATTGGAAGCAGGAGAGGATTTTTTTCTGACCTTCACTGTGGGAACACGTAGGGCTTCTGCAGGTAGAACTCACAACTGCATGGGAATTCTCCAATACTGCACAGTCTGGGAATTTTCAATACTCAAACATGTCTACACTGAGTGATACAGTCTGGATGCTTGTCTTCTCTAAATCTTATGTTGAAATGTAATCCTCAGTGTTGGAGGTGGGGCCTGATGGGAGGTGATTGGATCATAGAGGTGGATTTCTCATGAATGGTTTGGCACCATTCCCTTGGTGATAAGTGAATTGTCACTCTGAGTTTATGTGAGACCTGGCTGTTTAAATGTGTATGGCACCTCCCCACCTCTTGCTCCTACTCTCACCATGTGACAGACTGAGTCCCCTTGCCTTCTGCCATGATTGGACTTTCTGAGTTCTTCACCAGAAGTAGATGCTGGCACCGCACTTCTTGTACTGTCTGCAGAACCATGAGTCAACCTCTTTTCTTTATAAATTACCCAATCTCAGGTATTTCATTATAGCAGCACAAAAACGGCCTAACACACTGACCCTCAGCAATACTTTAAGTTTTCCTACTCTGTTATAATTCCAATGAAGATTTCTTTTTCCAAGCTCCAGTGAGCTGTGATTCTCCCTATCTGCCTGTTTGTTTCTCCAGTTTTGGAGGCAGCTGTTTTCCCTGTGAACTCCATACTCATGAGTCTAAGAAGAGTCAATGTTTTCAATTCAGTTAGCTTTTCTCTTCTGTGAAGACTGGAGTGACAATTTCTATCTTAGTCAATTTGGATCACTCTAAAAAAAATCATAGACTAGGTAGCTTATGATCAACACTTATTTCTCTCAGTTCTGGAGGGTAAAAAATTCAAGATCAAAGTGTCAACAGATCTAGGGTCTGGTGAAGACCTGTTTCCTTGCTTGTACACAGTAGTCTTCTGTCTGTATCTTTAAGTAACCAAAGCAGAGTTCATCTCTAATCTGTCTCTTATAAAAGCACTAACACCATTCAGGAGAGCTCCACTGGCATGTCTTAATTATTTCCCAAAGGCCCCACTTTTAAATGCCATCACATTGGAGATTAGGCTGATATATATGAATTTGAAGGGTGACAAAACCATTCATTCTATAACAACTCCTAAGCTCCCTACATGCCAGTATGGACGAACATATAAAAAAAAGCAAGGGCCAAATATTTGCAAATTTTGTGAAAAATGCAAACAAATATCCAAGACATTTAACAAAACTCATGCAAAATACACAGCAAGAAAATTGCATCAAAATACTTTGTATTAATTTGTGAGAACTGTCATAACAAAATACCACAGAATGGGTGGCTTTAAAAAAATTGTTCTTCCTACAGTTCTGAACACTAGAAACCTAGAAATGAGGTTTCAGCAGGACTGGTTCCTTTTCTGAGGGCTGTGATGAGAATCTGATCCAGGCTTGCAGATGGCCATTTTCTCCCTGTGTCTTCACATTGTCTTTTATCTGTACATGTTTTGGTCTCAGTTTTCTCATCTTATGGAACACTAGTCATATTGGATTACACCCATCCTGATGACCTCATTTGAATTTAATTACCTGTTTAAAGATATTATCTCCAAATAAGGTCACCTTCTAGGGTACTGAGGGTTAGACGTCAATATTTAAACCTGTGATGGAGGAAAATTTATTCCTTAACACACCTAATCTTTAAAGAGAGAAATAAAGAAAATAATTTAACATTAGCTAGAGATAAAAAAAAAAAAAAAAGGCACATTGTGTTATAAAGAAAAGGAAAGGCAAAAATAACAGATTTGTCACATAGTCTAACATATGAGAAATATGAAGAGGCCCAAAAACCTGGCAAGCTTTCTCTTCCAGACACTTACTGTTTTCTTGAGCTACATTAGAGGCAGGAGTGCTACAGTACAGTCTTTAAAGAGCTGAAAAATCCCATCTCTCTCAATATTTAGGAGTTAAATGACTACTATACAAAAGAGGCCTTCTTCAATCTTTCAATCACTCTCTCTATCAAGATATTTGAAAGGCTTGAAAGCTATGTAGCCAAAGGTAGAGTGTGGAAAGAAGGCAAAAATGTATACTCAAAACCCATGCGGGGCAAAATAGAATCCCCATAGTCTTCAATATCTTAGTCTAAAGTCCATATTATTTCACCCCCACATTCTGCAGACTCTCAAGGACAGAGGAGACATATGAAACATATTTATTCTGAATGCCACACAAGAGGCTAAATATTTGGGGAGTTTTGTTCTTTTGCTTCTCAGCTCTGATAAGAAAAATGTAATATCATTTTTTAAAAAATTTTCAATACACATAAGTCTTCCAAAGGCCAAAAGAAGACTTAATTTGCCTTCTGTGTACCAAGAAAAGTCATCCAGCTCCTCTGGCTTCATTGTATAGCAGCTCTCTGTAAGAAGAATTTGTGCCCAAACTTCTTGATTAGAATAATAAAGCTAAGACTCTAGGGAGCTAAATGCAGAACAGATTTATTTCTCAAAACAGGATACAAATTTGTTGATAAGCACAGACAACTAGAAACTGTGTTTCTGTTTGCAAACACCTACAATTTTGATTAGGAAGATTTTAATACCTAGACCTTTGCAAACACTGGATACTATAAAATAACAACTCTCTTAAAATGAGTCACAAATTTGATGAAAAGAAAGTCATAGTGAATATTTAATTAAAGGGAGTAGTAGATAATTATATTGAAAGAAGTAGAAAATATGAAACCTATAAAATTTATATTAGACCTCTGAGAAAATTTTAAATAAAACATAAAATACTTGTCAATATTGACCAGAAAAGCTGTCTATATACTGAGTAATGGAATTGCTGGATGTCCAATTAGAATAAAAACATTTAAAAAAAAATGTGGTAATATTGAGAAAAACAAAATTATGTAAGAGACTTGGAAGATAGATCTGATCTATAATGCAAATAACAGGAATTATCAAGGAAAAACAAAACGTGATGAAAATAACTTTGTGAACAATAGAATATTTATCTGAGCTAAAGAAAGGATTGGTTTGCAGATTTTATAGCTTTCTAGAATCCTATAGTAAGCTATTAAACACCCACATATCAATATCTTAGCAAAAATTTTAAATTTAAGCATTAAGACATATTTTAAGGATGTAAAATATTCTAGACAAAAGAAAAATGATAGATTTAGAAGAAAGAAAATCCTGTTGAAATTGGATTTCTTATTTTTGTCGGTGTGAGCAAATAAATTGTGATATAAGAGATTAAGGGAGTAGAATTCTGAAAGCAATAGCCAATACTGAAATAATTTCTCTGTCAAGTCAAAAAAAAAAAAGAAAAAAACCACGAAGGCATGTAAAAATACCAACAGTACTCCACTCATGTATTTGAAAGAACTATATATTCTGACATATTCTAAACAAAAGATTGAGATAAAGGAAAATTGTAAAAAAAAATAGTGGAAATACATTGCACATTTTTATTGTTTAAAATAATTTAAACATGATTAGGTATGTGTAATAAGTTTCAAATATCATTTTCTAACACCAAAGATTTAAATCAATTACACAAAACACATTAGTGGAAGGAGGAGAGACTGGCCAGGATTGGCAGGGCACGGTGGCTCACCCCTGTAATCCCAGCACTTTGGGAGGCTGAGGCGGGTGTATCACCTGAGGTCAGGAGTTCGAGACCAGCCTGGCCAACATGGTGAAACCCCGTCTCTACTAAAAATACAAAAAATTAGCCGGGTATGGTGGCAGGTGCCTGTAGTCCCAGCTACTCGGGAGGCTAAGGCAGGAGGATGGCGTGAACCTGGGAGGCATAGCTTGCAGTGAGCTGAGATAGCGCCACTGCACTCCAGCCTGGGCAAAAGAGTGAGACTCTGTCTCAAAGAAAAAAAAAAAAAATTCAACTGCCTTTTTGAGGAAGCATACAACTGGAAGGGAAGATTTGTTTGTCAAATGTTCCTATAAAAGTTGAAAAGTATATGCTCTATTATATTATAAAGTATATTTGGAAAATACATTTTACCAAAAATGTTTATAAGAGTATGTAGTAATACAAAAGGTCAGATTGTCGAATCTGATTCCCAGAGACCTTGGTCCAAAATTGGAATTTATTTCAAATTGGATATGACATGCAAGGTTCATTCAAACCAATTCATGTGGAACTGTCACTTATAAAGGGTACCATTTCAGTATAGAGCATATTTATTTTATATTCCATTGCTTGTAAAGCTTATATTATTTTCATTCATTATCCATCCAACCATCATAAACCCCTGTAAATTTATGAGTCGAAGTTTTGTTTTGCTTTGTTGTGTTTACAATAAGTGGCCAGGAGAGACCAGGTATATCATGCTCACAATTCATAAGCAAGATATATGCATGACTATTTTTCTAGTAAGCATTCTAAGTATTTTCAGAAAAGGTCTGCTTATTAATATGTTTACAAGGGATTTGACTGAGTCACTTTTTACTCTTCAGCTGTCCCTGTTCAAAAGAAAGATTACAAACCCATTCCAGTTATTTTCTTGCCATTGTAAAATTTTAAATTAACAGTGGGAGCAAAAGGAATACACTGAAACTAAAAAAGAAAAAGGAAATAAATACATAACAGTAAATCAATTAAATAAATATTTATGTTATTGCATTAGTCATTCATGACATTAATTAATTACAAAAATTAATTTTGAAAATATTAACAAATAGCTATGTATAAGTCAAGCACAAAATGTTAGGAATCAAGATTATGCAAATAAAAAATTAAGCAAATGAATACATATTTATACAAAATTTAAAATGTTCATTGTTGTATTTCCTGTGTTAGTCGGTTCTCAAACTGCTACACCGCTATAAAGAACTGCTGAAGACCAGATAATTTGCAAAGAAAAGAGGTTTAATTAACTGACGGTTCCACATGACTGGGGAAGCCTCAGGAAACTTACAATCACAGCAGAAGGGGAAGAAGGCATTTCTTACATGGCGGCAGGTGTGACAAAGAGAGAGAGCCAAAAGGAGGAAGAATCCCTTATAAAACCATTAGATCTCATGAGAACTCACTCACTATCATGATAACAGCATGGGGAAATCCGCCCGCATGATCCAGACACCTCTCACCAGGTCCCTCCCCCAAAATGTAGGGATTACAATTCAGATTAAAATTTGAGATAAGATTTGAGTGGAGACACAGCCAAACCATATCATGTACATAAAAACCTTTAATTAATTTGACAATATAGACACAAAGAAGTTTCAATAAACTTCAAAGAATAATATGAGTAAAACACATGCTATTTTTGAAAACAATATTTTAACCAAATTAGAAATTATATATACATATATATGATACACGTGTTTAATGTTTTTTAATTTTTAAATGAAGCTTAATATTATTTAGGCAAAGAAAGGGAATCACACTAAAAAATTTAAAAAATTTAAAACTCAGGCCAGGTGCGGTGGCTCAAGCCTGTAATTCCAGCACTTTGGGAGACCAAGGTGGGGGGATCACGAGGTCAAGAGTTCGAGACCAGCCTGACCAACATGGTGAAACACCATTTCTACTAAGAATACAAAAATTAGGTGGGTGTCATGGCGCACAGGTGTAATCCCAGCTACTCGGAAGGCTGAGAGAGGAGAATCCCTTGAACCCAGGAGACAGAGGTTGCAGATAACTGAGTTCCCAAGATCACGCGAAATGACTATTGCTTTCCGAATTCTATTCCTCTAATCTCTTATATCATAATTTATTTGTTCACACTGATGAAAATAAGAAATCCAATTTCAAGAGAATTTTATCGATACTACCAAATATTTTTTGGTAAGTTTGGGCACAAATTCTTATAACAGAAAGCTGCTATGCAATGAAGCCAGAGGAGTGCCACTGCACTCCAGTCTGGGCAGCAAAGTGAAACTCCATCTCAAAAAAAAAAAAAAAAAACTGAATGGTATAATACTATGTGTCAAAGCAGGTAGAATAAAACTAGAGTAGTAATTGGAGATATTACTGATAATTTACATTTATTTTTATAAATTCTATATTAAATAAAGGTATAGTATACTGTACAGAGGAAGGCAATAAAAGTACAAAATAAATCTAAATTAACTAGCTGAGGTGTAAAAAAGATATAAAAATTAGGACAGAAATCATGAAATCAAAAAAATATGAGAGTTTGAAAGAGAGTTAAAAAAATCCCTTAAAAATGCAAGAGACTTATTTCCAGTAACATCTTTAAATAAAAAACATAAAAGAAAAATAATATTAGGAAGAACAAAGAGAACATGCTTTAATTTCTTAACAATTTTTTGCTAATGAAGAACTTGAGCTATTTTTTCTTTTAGATTGTTATTTTAGATTTAATAACAATCTAGTAGTCATAGATTTTAGATATAATAACTAATTTATAAATATTCAAGGATAGTAAATTTTATAAACATAACTGTAGGTTTATAATAATGTATTTGTTCTGTGATATGTTTCTTCTCCTGCCCACTAATACCAAATGAATGAAAAGGATACAAAGCATAATACTTTTAAATCAATGTTATCATTTAAGTGTAAAAACATCAGCTGTGAGGTCAAGTTATTGTAACATTCTCTTTGTGCATTTTAATGAAAATTTAAATTGGTAAAGAGTTTTGCTGATGTGTTTAAGTGTCTGAGAAGATGAAGATAAGAAAGAGAAAACGGGTAAATAAAATGACATAACCCTCAATATATCCAAATGATTTATGAATTTTTAGTATACTAAAAACACAAGGTTAGCAGTTTATTTCTTTATAATTATTTTTGTTTATTCTTTTCTGCATCACATGAAAATTTTCAATATTAGCTGAAAACATTATGGATTATGTGGGCTCTCAATTGGAGGCCTTCACATAAATTTGACACTTTGACACAGTGCCATTTATCGTTAAACATTGTGTCATTTTTCAGTCAGTCTTTGTGACTGTGTTCATGTCTCAACCAATTTGAATAAATTTTTCATAATGTCACTTCTAAGATTACAGTCAACATTTTAATAATTCTAAGATATGTCAGTTGTATGTATTTAGCCATTCTGTCAAAACCATTTATCTTCCTTCTTTCATCTTCAAATTTTTATTTTAAGTTCAGAAGCAGATGTACAGACTATGCAGGTTTGTTACATAGGTAAACATGTGTCATAGTGGTTTGTTGCACATATTATCCCATTACCTAGGTATTAAGCCCAGCATCCATTAGCTATTCTTCCTGATTCTTCCCTACACCTACCCCTACCCCTACCCCATGGGGCCCAGTGTGTGTTGTTCCCCACCATGTGTCCATGTGTTCTCATCATTCAGCCCCCACTTGTAAGTGAGAACATGTGGTGTTTGGTTTCTATTTTATGTCTGCATAGTATTCCATGGTGTATATGTACCACATATTCTTTATCCAGTCTATCATTGATGGACATTTGAGTTGATTCTATGTCTTTGCTATTGTGAATAGTGTGGCAATGAACATACAAGTGCATGTATCTTCCTAATAGAAGATATATTCCTTTAGGTATATAGCCAGTAAGGAGATTGCTGGGTCATATGATATATCTGCCTCTAGATCTCTGAGAAATCGCCATACTGTCTTCCAAAGTGGTTGAACTAATTTACACTCCAACCAAAAGTGTAAAATTGTTTCTTTTTCTCCACAATCTAGCCAGAACCTGAGACTTCTGTGCACTCTCAGGTTCAATGCCACATGGAAGCTGCCAAGGTTTGGGGCTTGCATCCTGTGAAGTCATGGCCCAAGCTCTACACTGGCCCCTTTCAGCCACAGCTGGAGTGGCTGGGATGCAGGGCACCAAGTCCACAGGCTGCACACAGCACAGGGACCCCAGGCCCAGCCAAGGATACTATTTTTTCCTCCTAGGCCTCCTGGTCTGTAATGGGAGGGGCTGCTGTGAAGACTTCTGACATGCCCTGGAGACATTTTCTCCATTGTCTTGGGAACATTCGACTCCTTGTTACTTATGCAAATTTCTGCAGCAAGCTGGATTTTATCCTTGGGAAATGAGATTTTCTTTTCTATTGTATTGTCAGGCTGCAAATTTTCTGAACTTTTATGCTCTATTTCCCTTTTAAAACTGAATGCCTTTAACAGCACACAAGTCACCTCTTGAGTGCTTTGCTGTTAAGAAATTTTTTCAGCCAGATAGCCTAAATAATCTGTCTCAAGTTCAAAGTTCTACGAATCTCTAGGGCAGGGTCAAAATGCCCCCAGTCTCTTCGCTGAAACATAACAAGAGTCACCTTTGCTCTAGTTCCCAACAAGTTCCTCATCTTCTTCTGTGACATCTCAAACTGGATTTCATTGTCCATATCACCATCAGCACTTTGTTCAAAGCCCTTTAACAAGTCTCTCAAAAGTTCCAAACTTTCCCACATTTTCCTGTCTTCTTTTGAGCTCTCCAAACTGTTCCAACCTCTGCCTGTGACCCAGTTTCAAAGTTGCTTCCATATTTTGGATATCTTTTCAGCAACACCCCACTCTTCTGGTACCAATTTTCTTTATTAGTCTGTTTTCACACTGCCGATAAAGACATGCCTGAGATTGGGCAATTTACAAAAGGAAGAGGTTAAATGGACTTACAGTTCCACGTGGCTGTGGAGGCCTCACAATCATGGCAGAAAGTGAAAGGCATGAAACTCCCCTTTTGAAAACAATCAGATGTCATGAGACTTATTCTCATGTGCAGGAAACTCCCCTTTTTAAAACAATCAGAAGTCATGAGACTTATTCACTATCACAAGCACAGCACAGTAAAGACTTGCCCCCATGTTTCAGTTACCTCCTACTGGTCTCTCCCACATATGTGGGAATTCAAGTTGAGTTTTGGGTGGAGACACAGTCAAACCATATCAGGTATATCCCAATAATGAGATTGCTGGGTCAAATTGTATCAGAAAACTGAAACTGGGCCCCTTCCTTACACCTTATACAAAAATTAACTCAAGATGGATTATAGACTTAAATGTAAAACCCCAAATCATAAAAACCCTAGAAGAAAACCTAGGCAATACCATTCAAGACACAGGCATGGGCAAAGACTTCATGATGAAAACTCCGAAAGCAATTGCAACAAAAGCCAAAATTGACAAATGGGATCTAATTAAACTAAAGAGCTTCTGCTCAACAGAAGAAACTATCATCAAAGAAAACAGGTAACCTGCAGAATGGGAGAAAATTTTTGCAATCTACCCATCTGACAAAAGTCTAATATCTAGAATTTACAAGGAACTTAAACAAACTTACAAGAAAAAAAACAACCCCATCAAAAAGCGGGCAAAGGATATGAACAGATACTTCTCAAAGGAAAACATATAACTGGCCAACAAACCTATGAAAAAAAGCCAACAAACATGAAGAAAAGCTCAACATCACTGATTATTAGAGAAGTGCAAATCAAAACCACAATGAGATACCATCCACGACAGAATGTCAACTATTAAAAATTCAAGAAAAAATAGATGCTGATGAGGGTGTGGAGAAATAGGATAGCTTTTACACTATTGGTTGGAATGTAAATTAGTTCAACCATTGTGGAAGACAGTATGGCGATACCTCAAAGATCTAGAACCAGAAACAAGCTAGTCTTCAGTACAATGTAGAAGATAGCTTTTCAAATGTAGAGCTCTCCTGGGTATTTGTTCAAATATATTCACTTGACAAAGCTATAGAATTGATTTATATTTAAAAAGCAAAACTCTTTCCTAATGTAATTGTAATGACCAAAGTAAATTTTTTTGTGATTCACTGTATATTTTAAACATAGGCATAGTTACCTTTAATGTCATTATGATCAAGGAAGTGACCTTCCTCATAAACAGGATCATGTCTTTCCAAGCCCTCTAATAACCTGAATGATATTGACTCCCCAACCTCTCTTCCGTCTTCAGTCTTGCCTTGGCAACTTGATTTTTCATATTTAAATTTTAAATGCAGCATCTCTTTCTTATAATAAAAAAATCAAGCATATGCCTTCAAATCTATTCCCCTTCTTACTGTTACTCTGACCACTCTCTTAAGAGGCTAAATGTTCCCCATATTCTCTGTTTCAATTTTCTCACCTGACACCAACTTCCCAATTTATCTTGCCTTTGTCTCTGTCACTACACTAAAAGGGTGCTCATTAGGGTCAGCATACTTCTGAATTTACTTGAAATTTAAAAATGTATTTTTTCTTATATAATTTGACTTTATATCCTCATTTTAGACACTTTAGTGCCTCTATATGGAAACATACTCTATCCATAATTACCTGAGTTTTTCCCTATAACTGTAGCCATCCTTTATGCATTTCTTTTAAAGCACACAGCTTTATTTTCAAATCTTGAAGCTTCTAAAGACGTAGGCATAATTCCACTTCTCTGTATGTCCTTGTCTCCAACAGAATCGCACCTCTGCCATTGTCTGTTGTTTGCAACAGCTGCTGATGGTTCCCCATCGGTACCCCAATTACTTAGGGCCTTCCTATATTTTTAACAGATCTCACCTATTACTTACAAAAAGTTGTATTCAATTCTCACATGGTTTGCCACCTTAAATATCTCAAAATCATCCAAAGACAGTATGCCCCAAAATGAAGTTTCTATTTTCTCCGGAAGATTGGGTCTTCTTCCCCATCTTAGCGAATGGGAACATTCATGTCTAGTGCATCAGTAAGAAACCTAGCAGTCATCTTTACACTTCTTCCCCACTGTCCTCCTCCAGAGCTTCTGCAAATTACTGTAAGTCTACTGTGTTTTACCTTGTAAATTACTCTTGAGCCAATTCCTACTTTCTATGTTTACTCCCAAGACACTGACTCAAAATGTTTTGAAAGAGACACCACTGCATGGTGCCTAAATTGATCTCAGGCAAGTTATATAACCTCTTCCCTCCGTTTCCTTAGCTATCAAAATTAAATTAATAATGAGAGTTATTTGAAGACTAAGTATATTCATACTTTGATATGCCGATAAAATATTCATAAAAGTTCCATAAACTTAGCATTTACATAATCTCCTGATTTAATTTGGCTTTGTTTGCTCTCCCAGATCTCATCTTTTAGCTCCCATAATTCCCAGAGTTGTGTGAGGGACCCAGTGGGAGATAACTGAATCCTGGCGGTGGGTCTTTCCTGAGCTTTTCTGGAGAGAGTGAATAAATGTCATGACATCTGATGGCTTTAAAAATGGGAGTTTGCCTGCACAAGCTCTCTTTTCACCTGCCTCCATCCACGTAAGATGTGGCTTGTTCCTCCTTGCCTTCTGCCATGATCATGAGGCTTCCCAAGCCATACGGATATGTGAGTTCTCCACTACACCTTTTTCCTTTGTAAATTGCCCAATCTCAGGTATGTCTTTATCAGCAGTGTGAAAATGGACTAATACATCTCTCTCCTGGAAATAGAAATTGGTGCTTAATAGTTTTACCTTCATACTAAATGTTCTAACATTATCAGTTTTCCACGTTGGAGAAAGAATAGTTATTTCAAAATACAAATTTTGTCATGCCATCTTCAGACTGAAAACTCATTATTTCTCTTCTGGTTTTCTTAGAATGAAAACCAACAACCTCTAAGGCTCTTGATGATGTGTTTCCAGGTTTTACACCAAGTCCTTTTTTAAGATTTTGTTGTTAACTTTTCTTCCTGAATCAGGGTTTTCCCTGGTCTCACAGCAAATGGTGGGTTTCCTGCCCTATGTTCCCTCTGTCCCATGTATTTTTTATTCAGAGTATTACCAGGGTTTGAAATAACATGTAAATTTTTAATATTACTTATGCTTTTTTGTGTCACTAGTCTAATAAGATTCACAAGGGAAAAGCATATGCTTTTCTAACATACCATTATACCTCCGAAGTGTAACACAGTGCCTGATTTATAGAAGAAATTCAATATTTTAAATTGATTTATGTATTAGTAGATGGATGAATGAACTTTACATATATTTTGACTTTTCTTTCAGAGGGAGGTTATCATGGGCGCAATTATACAGAATATCTCTTTATACAAGATGCTGTTTTGATATTCTTTTCTTTGCCTTGTAGTTTAGATAATTATCAAAGTAAATAGAACAGAAATATATATTCAGGGAGACGATAACGTATCGTTAATGAATGAGGTTAAATGCTAATATAACAACTGGAGTCAGTATAAAGATTTTGAAAATAAAATTAAAATATCTGAAAATACTAGATTCATTTTCCATATAATTTTGCACTTGCAAACAGCAGAACAAGTAATTTTTAGCAGTATCTATTGAGTGCAAGTTATGTGCCAGACACTGGTGCTATAACTTGGGGCAAAAATAATGATACAAAATGTTGTAATTGTTAAGATCAAAGTGTTTGGTACCAGTTTTCCTGTGTGTGAATTCCGGTTTCATTACCTAATAGCTGCCCTGTGAAAAACTTTCCATTTCTATTTGCATCCCTCCATCTAATGATGAAAAAAGGATAATATCACCTAACTTCAAATGTTATTATAAGGATTAAATTAACGTAAGGCATTTAGCACTATAATTTACATAAAGAACTATGCTTCATATATAAGGAGCTTTACATATTATATATATTATTGCTAACATTATTTGTAGCATTAATACTTAGCTTAAACAAGTAAATAGACACTGACAGCATTTTATAACAAAGAATATCACATAGAAGTACAACATTTTAGGTAATCATGAAAGTGGGACACTTTATCTGAATCTGAGAGTTCAGAGAAAGTTTGTTTAATAGTGTGGCATCTGATAGAATTTGAAGGATGTACCCAAGTTGCCCTTTGATGAATGTGAACAGTCCCTAAATTATGGCATATATAGAATTAGCATATGCAGTAGTTGACTTGTGTGGTGAGAGCCTAGAGTCTATGCTTTCAAACCTATGGAAATAAAATTTACACATAAAGATATCTCACAGTCTGCTGAAACCCGTGACTTACAACTAAAGCACTAATTCTTCACCTTTCCTTTTTCCATTCACTTACTTACAACTATATTGCTTCTCAAGGAGAATGTCTCTAGATTTGGAGACCCTGTCTAGATTAGACAATGGCTTAACTCAAAGTATTTAAAATATGAATTCAAATATCTTTTGATAGAGATTGTCTTAGTCAGCTTGAATGGCTACAATGAAATACCACAGATGTTATGGTTTAAACTACAAACATTTATTTCTCACAGTTCTAGAGGATGGGAAGTCGAAGATAAGGTATTGGCCAATTTCTTCCTCCAATGAGGTTCCTCTTCTGGCTTGCAGACAGCCACCTACTCACTGAGTCCTCACATGGCAGGGAGAGAGAAAGCTCTTCTCTCTCTCTTTCTTTTCTTATAAATATAGCAATCCCATCTTGAGCACTCATGACCTAATCTATATTTAGTTACCTACTAAAGATCTCACCTCCAAGTATCATCGCACTGGGGATTAGGATTCAACATATAAATTTTAGGATGTTCAAGTGACACAAATTTTGAATCCACAACAAAGATCATGGCCTCCTTTACTTGCTCTACATTTCTCCCTCTCACTTATTTCCTTGTCCCCATCCACTATTTCTTGCTTCCTGTCTTTCCGTTTGTTTTTTTCTTCTTTTCTTCTTTTTTATAATGCCTATGCTTCCTTACCTCTTTTTTTTTCTGGTCCTGTACAAATTATAGAAATATGTTAAACATATTTAGGTGTTCTGGTTGAGATACATGTTTATTCCTCACTAAAACAAATAGGAAAAATATAATGTTATCTAAGAAAACAAATTATTGAGTATGTAAAAATTATTTTAAGTATTGATAAAGGAGATAAAGGAATAGAAATCAAACTAGCTCTGCTTTACTATCAGTTCTTCAGAGTTCTACAACATGCATCCCATAAGATAAGAGAATCCACTCAAGAATAATAGTGTAGTTTTACTCATTAGAAGTTATTACATTAATATATTAAACATGAGCATATATGTGTAGATTATGTTGAAAATATAAGTTCTGACTGAGCATTACATGTGCAGCTTCACCAGGCCAATAAATTTGGGAGAATACTTTGTTGTAACTTTTTTCCTTTAGTTTGTGGATAGTGTTTTTATTTTTAATGGTAGTTTTGTTTTCTTTTTCATCCCTGAGTCCATTAAAGAAAAATGTGTCTGTAATTCAATCTTAAGAAGGTCATAGCTGTTTAAATCAAAATACAACGTGATGTTCAAAGCTACATTCTTATCCGCAATTATAAATATCACAAACTGCCTACATAGAAATCAGTAAATTACAATGAAAAATGTCAATTTGACAGTGTGCCAAAATGGTTAATCTATTCACCACAAATACATATGAGTTGATTGCTAGTTAGATATTACATGTTCATTGTTCTTATATTAACTATTCCTATTAGCACTTAAATATTAGTAAATTCCTTGTATAATGATTTGAAATAGATCAAGACTTATCAACTTTTTTCCTTTGTAGTATTGGGTTTGGAGTAAATCCAATAGCCCCTAGTCACGACTGTTGTTTTAGAGAAGCTTTATTTCTAGTGAGTGGAACTATGAGCTGATACACTTGCTTTTACACTTTGCCAGTATTAAAGCTGTTACAAAGGGATTATGGGATTTATCCAGGGCCAGAGTGCTAGTCATTGACTAGTTGGCTGAAAATTATATTTTAGATGTCTGATTCTTAACCCAATTGGCTGTGTAACATCCCTTGAGAACATTGGTGGTAAAAGATTCAGGCTGTTTCAATTTACTCTTTTAATTAAAACATAGAACTGGAGAAGAAACAAACGAAAGAGATGAGAACAGGGCTTAAAATATCTGCTAGCTCGCCCTCAGTATTCTTTGTTGCAGTTCTGCAGTAAGGTTCCACCAACATATCTCTGAACAACTGCCACTTTTTCTTTTTGATTATGCAACATGCCACATTTATAGGCTCAGAATGGCACTTCACATTCCATTTCCTCAACATAGCATCATTAGAAGAAACACATAATTTTAAGCACTGACATCTACCAAATGCAATGCATTGTGTTACTTCATTATACTCTCTTGTTTAGAGTTAGAAACTGCAAAGAATTTGTCAGCAACTCTTATTGAGAACACACTGTGGTCAGAGCCTATTAAATAAGGGCAGTAACTTAATAGTAAAATTATAAAACTTACTTTAAGAATATGGTGTTGATATACAGGGAAAAGAAACAATGGTCAGTGTATTCTAAATGATTAAAACATGTAAAAACAGACTTTCCCCAAATAAGCAAGAAAATCCGTATTTAAAGATATTAGAAATACATTTGAAATAATTATTTTATTTTCCATCATGCATTCATTTATTGAAGACAAACAGGCTCTATGCTAATCTTTAAAGATGAATGAGAAGAATATAACTTAGCTGCAAATACCTTACATTCCATAAGGTGAAACAGCTAACATATATGTAGTTATATGAAAATTAGATACTGATAAGTGGTGTCAGAAAGGAAAAGTCTAGGACATTAATATTTGGCATTCAATGGACTAAGTATGACTTGTGAAATTTGAATATGCTGCCTTTTCTCAGTTATTTTAACTATAGTGAAGATAAACACATATTCACAAGAAAAAAAGTAAGTAACTAACTCTGTTTGCAAATCCTATTGTATTGAATGGTAAGTGATAGTTTATTGCCTTGGCCAATTTGCTTAATGTATCTGCTTAAATGTATACCATACCCACAGATTTAGATATGTTCTGAACCTATAAATAACCCAATGGTAACTAAAAATTATGTGGGGTACTGTGCTAAAGATTTACTATCCTTCTCAGCTAGTATAGAAACAACCCAAGGCAGATTTACTGTAGAGAGATGCTTGGATTACATTTACTGCATTATTAGCATGAGTAATGCAGGTATGTTTTTATGTACAGAGATGTAGACTTGTTTTCAATGCAGTGAAACCTTAAATCTGTATCATGTATTATTAACATGGATTCTGGATCTACACCCACTATGCGTGAATCTCAGCTTGCTACTTAATTCAGCTACATATTCATGGACAAGATACTTAACCTGTCTTTTTAAACTTTTATTTTAAGTTCAGGGGTACATATGTAGCTTTGTTATATAGGTAAATTGCATGTTACATGGGTTGTTGCACAGATTATTCCATCACCCAGCTAATAAGCATAGTGCTTGATAGGTAGTTTGTCAATGCTAACTCTCCCCTCACTCTCTATCTTCAAGTAGGCCCCAGTGTCTATTCCCTTATTTGGGTTGATGCCTACTCAATGTTTAGCTCCAATTTATAAGTGACAACACAAAGTATTTAGTAAGGGAGGAGTCCAGTTTCAGTCTTCTGCATATGGTGAGTGAGTTATCCCATTACCATTTATTGAACAGGGAGTCCATTCTCCATTGGTTGTTTTTGTTAATTTTGTTGAAGATCAGATGATTACAGGTATGCTGCTTTATTTCTGGGCTCTCTCTTCTATTCCATTGGTCTATGTGTCTGTTTTTGTACAAGTACCATGCTGTTTTGGTTACTGTAGCCTTGTAGTAGAGTTTGAATTTCGGTGGCATGATGCTTACAGCTTTTTTCTTTTTCTTTTTTTTTTTTTTTTTTGGCTTACAATTGTTTTGGCTATTCAGGCAACTGTTGTTTTTATATGAATTTTAAAATCTAATTCTGTGAAGACTGTCATTGGTATTTTGATAGGAATAGCATTGAGTCTATAAATTACTTTGAGAAGTATGGCCATTTACACAATATTGATTCTTCCTATTTATGAGCATAGAATGTTTTTCCACTTGCTTATGTAATCTCTGATTTTTTTTTTCAGCAGTGTTTTATAATTCTAGTTATAGAGATCTTTCACCTCCCTGGTTAGCTGTATTCCTGGTAATTTATTCTTTTTGTGGCTATTTTGAATGGTATTTCATTCCTGATTTGACTCTCAGCTTGGATATTGTTGGTGTATGGAAATACTACTGGGTTTTGTACAATTGATTTTCTATACTGAAACTTTGCTGAAGCTGTTTATGAAATACAGGAGCCTTTGGACAGGGACTCCAGGGTTGCCTAAGTATATAATGAAATTGTCTGCTAACGGAGAGAGTTTGACTTCCTCTCTTTATTTTTGGATGCCTTTTCTTTCTTTCTCTTGCCTGGATTGCTGTGGCCTGGACTTTCAGTTCTGTGTTGAATTGGAGTGGTAAGAGTGGATATTCTATCATGTTCTGGTTCTCAAGAGGAATGCTTCCAGCTTTTGCCTATTCAGTGTCATGTTGGCTATAGGTTTGTCATGGATGGCTCTTATAATTTTGAGGTATGTTCCTTCAGTGCCTAGTTTATTGAGGGCTTTTAGCATGAAGAGATGGTGAATTTTATCATAAGCCTTTTATATCTCTATTGAGACATTATGTTTTTTTTGTTTTTAGTTCTGTTTATTGATAAATCACATTTATTGATATGTGTATTTTGAACCAACCTTGCATCCCATGGATAAAACCTACTTTATCATGCTGGATTCACTTTTTGATGTGCTACTGAATG
Organism: Mandrillus leucophaeus; assembly: GCF_000951045.1. NCBI lineage: Eukaryota > Metazoa > Chordata > Mammalia > Primates > Cercopithecidae > Mandrillus > Mandrillus leucophaeus. The sequence continues at coordinate 3,355,676 of NW_012101798.1, forward strand.
TGGCCTGCTAATATTTTGCTGAGAATTTTTGCATCTATGTTCATCAAGGATATTGGCTTGAGGTTTTTTGTTGTTTTTGTGTCACTGCTGGTACAATTGGTATCAGAATGATGTTGACCTCATAGAATGAGTTAGGGATGAGTCCATCCTTTTCAACTTTTTGGAATAGTTTCATAGGAATGATTCCAATTCTTCTCTATACATGTAGTAATATTCAGCTTTTGAATCCATCTAGTCCTGTTTTTTTTTTTTTTCTTTTTATTACGATTGAAATTTGGAACTCGTTATTGGTCTGTACAGGGATTCAATTTCTTCCTGGTTCAATCTGAGGAGGTTTTATGATTCCAGGAATTTATTCATTGAGGGTTTTGTATAGTCCTGTGGAGTCAGTGAGTCAATGGCAATATCTGCTTTTCACTTTGTCACTTCTTTTTGGGTTTTGGTGGTTTTTTTTTTTTTTTTTTTTTTTTTTGGAGACAGAATCTTGCTCTGTCACCCAGGCTAGATTGCAGTGGTGCGATCTCGGTTCACTGCAATCTCTGCCTCCCAGGTTCAAGTGATTCTCCTGCCTCAGCCTCCCGAGTAGCTGAGATTACCAGAGCACACCACCACATATGGCTAATTTTTGTATTGTTAGTAGAGACGTGGTTTCACCTTGTTGGCCAGGCTGGTCTCAAACTCCTGACCTCAGTTGATCCACCTGCGCTCCCTTAGCCTCCCAAAGTGCAGGGATTACAGGTGTGAGCCACCGCACCTGGCCCACTTTGTCACTTCTGATTATGTTTATTTGGATCTTTTTTTACTTTGTCTGGGTAGTGATCTATCAATCCTTGTTAATCCTTTGTGGAGTTTTTTGCATTTCAATTTACCTCACTTCAGTTCTGATTTTGGTTATTTCCCGTCTTCTGATAGCTTGTAAGTTGATTTGATCTTGTTTCTCCAATTCCTCAAGATATATTGTTAGGTTTCAGTTTGAGATTTTCCTAGTATTTTGATGTGGGTATTTAGCGCTATAAATTTTTCTCTTAACACTGCTTTATTTGTGTCCCACGGTTTCCGGCACATTGTATCTCTTGTCCCATCAGTTTTTAAGAATTTCTTGATTTCTACTTTAGTTTCATTGTTTACACAAAAGTCACTCAGGAGAGGGTTGTTTAATTTCCATGTAATTGTACAGTTTTAAGTGATTTTCTTAGTATTGATTTCTATGTTCTATTACTTTGTGTCTGAGAATGTGGTTGGTATGATTTCAATTTTTGTGAATTTGCTAAGAGTTGTTTTATGGCTGATTGTGTGGTTGATTTTAGAGTATATACCATGTGAGGATGAGAATAATGCATATTCTATTATTTTTGGATGGAGAGTTTTGTAGATATCTGCTAGGTCCATTTGGTCAAGTGTCAAGAACAGGTCCTGAATGTCTTTGTTAGTTTTCTACCTCAGTGATTTGTCTAATAATGTCATTGAGGTTTTGAAGACTCCTAATATTATTTTATGGTTATCTAAGTCTCTTCATGGGTCTCTAAGAACTTATTTTATGAATCTGGGTGCTCCTGTGTTGGTGCATATACATTTAGGAAAGTTGGGTTTTCTTATTTAATTGAACCCTTCACTATTATGTAATGCCCTTCCTTGTCTTTTGTAATAGTTGTTCGGTTAAAGTATATTTTGTCTGAAATTAGAAGAGCAACCCTTGCTTTTTTCTGCTTTCTATTTGCTTGGTAGATTTTTCTCCATCCTTTTATTTGAGCTAATAGGTGTCATTGCATGAGATGGGTCTCTTGAAGACAGGATTCAGTTGCATTTAACTTCTTTATTCCACTTGCCACTCTGTACCTTTTAATTGGAGGCAGTTAGCCTGTTAACATTCAAGGTTAATTTTGATATGTGCAGATTTCTTACTCCCATTGTGTAGTTAGCTGATTTTTATGCAGACTTGATTGTGTAGTGGCTTTGTAGTGTTAATAGTCTATGTACTTAAGTGTGTTTTGTAGTGGCCAGTAATGGTTTTTCCTTTCCATATTTAGCACTCCATTAAGGATCTCTTAAAAGGCAGGCTGCTGGTAACAATTTCTTTTTTTTTTTTTTTTTTTTTTTGAGATGGAATCTCTCTCTGTCACTCAGGCTGGAGTGCCTCCTAGATTCAAACAATTCTCCTGCCTCAGCCTCCCTGAGTAGCTGGGATTACAGGCTCCTGACACCGCGCCTGGCTAACTTTTGTATTTTTAGTAGAGATGGGGTTTCCCCATGTTGGCAAGTCTGGTCTCCTCATCTCAGGTGATCCACCCGTCTCGGCCTCCCAAAGTGCTGGGATTACAGGCGTGACCCAGAGCATCTGGCACAATTTGCATTAGAATTGCTTATCTGTAAAGGATCTTACTTCTCCTTCACTTTTGATGCTTAGTCTGGCTGGATATGAAATTCTTGGTTGCAGGATTCTTTTCTTCAAGAATGCAGAATATAGACCTCCAACGTCTTCTGGATTGTAGGGTTTCTGCTTAAATAACCACTATTAGCCATAAGGGGTTTCCTTTGTATGTGACCTGTCCCTTCTCTCTAGCTGCCCCTAGCATTTTTTCTTTTTTATTTTGACCTTAAAAAAACTGATGATTATGTGTCTTGGAAATAGTAATCTCTTATAGCATCTCACAGGGGTTCCCTGCATTTCCTGAATTTGAGCGTTGTCCTCTCCAGTGAGGTTGGTGTAATTTTCATGGACTATCATTTCAAATATTCATTTCAAGTTGTTTGCTTTTGCTCCCTTTCTTTCAGGGATGCCAATGAGTCATAGATTGTATCTCTTCACATAATACCATATTTATCATAGATTTTGTTCATTCATCTTCATGTTTTGTCTTTATTTTTGTCTGAGTTATTTCAGAGAATGGCCTTCCAACTCTGAAATTCTTCCCTTAGCTTGGTCTATTCTGCTATTAACCTTTGTGATAGTATTATGAACTTCTTGAAGTGAGTTTTTTAGTTCTATCAGAGCAGTTTTGGTCTTTTTAAAAATGCCCATTTTATCTTTCAGTTCCTGTATTATTTTGTTATATTCCTTAGATTCCTTGGATTGGATTTTTACTTCCTCCTGAATCTCAATGATCTTCATTCCTATCCATGTTCTGAATTCTATTTCCATCATTTCATCCATTACAGCCTGTTTAAGAACCATTGCTAGGGAACTAGTGCAGCCATTTGGAGAAAGGAAGATATCCAGGCTTTTTGAGATGCCAGAGTTCTCACACTCATTCTTTTTCATCTGTTTGGCCTGATGTTCCTTCAGTCTTTGAAGTTGCTGTCCTTTGGATAGAGTGTTTTGTTTTTATCTTCTATGATGCCCTTGGGACCTTGATTGTGGTACAAGGTGAGTTCAGTCAACTGGTTGTATTTCTGAATGATTTTAAGGGACAATTCTCAGCTAAGCACTCTTTGGCTGCATGCTCTGACTCTGTTGGGAGAATGGGGGTGGTGACTTGTACAGGGTCCCCAGCTTTGTTCTCTGACCCCCTCAATGTTAGAGACCTGATGAGCTGGAGGGACTAAAGTGTTCCCAGTCTGCTGTCCAGAACAATTCAATTGGTAATGCTGACCAAAGTGCTTCATAGGGGCCGCAGCAGTGAGATACCTGTTTGCTTGATCTTTTCAGCAGCTGTGGCAGCATGTTAGTGTGAAGACACGTTGGCTGGGGTAAGTTACTGATGAGAGGGGGCTGCAGTGTTCTTTCTCATGCTCATGCCTGGTTATGGCAGGGTTGGAGTGCTGGCAGGAGAGGGCCCTCAGGTTCCCTTGTGTGCATTCATACTGGTGATGGCAGTGGCATATGGGTGTCAGGGTTGCTGGTATCTGATTGCACATTCATGCTGGCAATGATGGTGCAGGTGGTTGCTTGTGCATTAGCAGGGTGGGGTGGCAGGGTGTGCTCATGCCAGCAGCAGCAGTGCAGTTGAATGTGTGCATAAACACACAGTGACTGGGTAGGGAAGGCAAGGTCTACCTGAGTATCTGCACTGGGGAAGTAGTGAGGGGATGGCTGTGGGTAAGTGCATGCCAACAAAGTGGTGAGGTGAAGCTGTGGTGGAGGAAGGTGCAGATGAGCTAATGTGTGTCAGCTAGGTAGATCTGCTGGGGCTCTGCAACAGTCAGGCATGGTCTGCTGGCAAAGTATCTATGAGGAAGACTCCTGGGAAGCACCCAAGTTGGGCAACAAAGGATGCACTCCAAGCGGGCACAGCTGGGCTGGGGTCACAGAAGAGGTCAGCAGATGGGCAGTACTCAGATCAGACTGGCCACATATCATGGAAAGGACTGCCCTGCTCTTACAGGTCCAACAGTCCCCTAAGGCTAAAACCTCCTAGAGGAGCATGGCAAGCCTTGGGGTGTGGGCACCCTGGTCATGCTCCACTGAAGACACTCCTGCACCAAACCCCCTGGGTTCTGCACAGGCCAGATTCTTGTTCCTACCAATTCTCTAGCCAATTATCCCTGTTAGCTCAATTGCCCCTTTTGTTTTTGTGGTGAGAGCATTCCACTCCTCATCTACTCAACTCATCCTTTCCTCAGGAGTCACTGGGGGCCAGGCATGAGTCCTGGTGCTCAGTAGCTCCATGCAGGGTTCCCAGATTCCTCCTCCTTCAGCCCAGTGTTTCCATCCTTCCTGCTTTCACTCTTAATTCCTTCCCTCCAAAGACCTGCTCACAGTGTGCCATGACATCAGTGTTTCTGCTGTGATGGTCTCTAGGTGAGAAATGTTTCTCCTGGCTGCATCTTGTCAGCCGTTTTGGCTATTATTCAAAGTCTTAACCTGTTTAGTATCAGTTAACACATCTATTAAAATAGAAAAAAAAGGTTATGTTCCTCATTTTTTTACTTGATCCATGTGTTACATAACTGACTTGATAATATTTAATAGTATAAGGTTCATGTTAAAGAATCAGAATAAAATATGGTGATAATGAGACACAATTATAATAAAGCTAGAATATTAGGAGATATAGTCAAATTTAAACTTACAATATTAATACATGAAATTGTGAACCCTGAATTTTGCAATTCTTGCAATCATATTTACATCAATTACTGTCTAATCAGGTGAGACAAACCACACTGAAATTTGAACAAAATGTTTAGCATGAATAATTATTAATAACAGTAGAGAATTAGCATAAGGAGAAATTGGCTAGTAAGAAGTAAAGATAACTCTAAATATAGAAAGAATAGTCACCAACCATAAGATTGAGACAGAATGCCCAATGCCCCTGCTTCTTCTGAGCCAACATTCAGATCTTGCTGGAAAAGGCAAAGTCATGCCTCACTAAACGGCAGAGAAATATTTGTTATCTTCCACCTGTATTGGCAGAGTCCTTAAAAATCTTCCTTCTAAAGTGCCAAGGAAAGCTGTTTGCTATCGGGTGCTGCTGGTTGTCGTACACTGCAGGAGCAGAACACTGGGAGAAGTCAGATGTGACGTAGGAGCCAGAGGGATGCTGCTTAACTTCCTGGTCGTGAGGTCAGGCGCTGAGGAAGCAGCTGGCAGCTGAGTGCTCACAGCTGCGTATTGCAGGAGCGGGGATTTGGAGAACCTGCAAGCCTTGAAGGATCTGAAGAGATGGCTATCAAATTGCCTGCGAAGAAGGCAGAGTGCGCTAGCTTCTTACTGCTGCTGGCCTCTGACTCCCAAAAGAACAGTCACTAAGAGGCTGCAAGTACCCCTAGGAGGAATCTGTTGCTTTGTGTGAGGTGACCTGGACTGAGAAGGTAAACTCCCTCTACCTATTATGCTTCTCCAACCCTTCTTCTGACAAAGCTTCACGCAATCTGGCACAGAAAATTAATCTTTACAGGGTCAAGTACCATTTTCACAGAGCACAGTGAATTTGGAGCTGAAATGCAAAAAATCAACAACAGGCACAATAAACCAGAAATAAACAATGTGAAAATGAAAACTTATATTTCTATTATTTGTCCTGATGTATTGAACATATTTTATTCTAGTGTGGATTCTATAATACAAAATATTATTTGCAGTTTTGATATTTAAGATAATGTCCACAACTATTGACCAATCTTCAAGAAAATATTTTACCTTCAATCATCTGCAATATTGACCAAACTGACACCCTATATTAGAAATTTATTTGCACTGACAGATTAAAAAATTTATGTAGTTGTTGGGCTATTCTAACATAAAATGAATTTCATTTTATATTATTTTTACTGTGGTTAACCCATCAGTAGCATGTTTCTCTGGTTGAAATGTTTTAAAATTTAGTTTTCAATATTCCGAGTTATTTTTTAAATCCTCTGGACTCTATCTCTTCCACTTTTCAATCCTTACATGTAACAGCTTCTCAAGACCTCTTATCTACTTTTATTTACTTACTAAGCTACCTTATACAATTTCATGTTTTCTGATACCATTAAAGACTCCCACTGACAAGAATATGGTACAACATTAATAAAGTACACACATGCGCGCGCACACACACACGCACACACACACCCCCCCCACACACACCAGACAGTTGTAGAGTGAAAGGAAAAACCTACCCATGCGTCTTATACAATAGAAGGTAGCAAGAAATCCCTACCGATCTCTGAACTTATAAGTATGCATGGCCACAACACAGCTTTCAACAGAAGTGATAGTGGAAAAGCATAATACAGAAGAAGCAAACAATTTTGAGAATGAAGATACTGCCAACAAATTTTACAGTCCCTAAAAGAGGAACACTTGGCTGAGTAGCAACAATGTGAGCAAGTGAGAAAATTGACAAAACTCAAAATGCTTACAGACTTGAAATTGCTGAAAGTGCAAAAAGAACTACTTTTTTTCAGTTAACAGAAGCTTATCCCCAAACTCTGTCAGAAACACAAATTTTGGGCACAAATATTAGGAATCATAGATATACAGAAGGTTCAAATAAGAAGGATGAGTGGTTCAGGGAAGAGATAATTCAGAAGGTTGTTTAGCAGCAAAATACAGGCTTCATAACCAAGAGCACCACCTTGAAAGAAAGATGTGTAAAGCTCTGGAAGATGCAAAAAGGTGGGAAGTAACTGAATTCACTTCTTTTTTTTTTTTATTCTGAACATTTCATTTATTTGGGGAAATATAGAAAGATTCAGCTATCCTATGAATGTACCCACAATTCTTAGATTCCAATAATTTTCTGCATTTATATAGAGCTTTACAATGGCAAAGTTTCCATACATCACATAGGTAATGAGTGGCAGGGCAGGAACTCCACAGGGGGACTTGTGAGGCTAACTTTAGTGTGTTTCCCTGTCACATCCTGATTACACCTCATGAGGAAAAGCTACACTTAACATGATTACTTATGACAACATGTATTTAATTGTTAATATTTTTAAAGCTGTGTCTTATACTTTGGAGGATTTTTCTAATTAGAAAAAAAGACAAAATTAATAGAAGGAAACATTATTTAAACCTATTAACTCAGAAAATTTTCTGAAATAGAAGATTTGAATATACATACTGGAAAAGAACACATAATTTACGGTGAAGCAAACCCAATATGTTCGACATCAAGAAATATCAGAGTAAAGATTTTAGACTCTGAAAATAATAAAACAAAAATTGAGGTAATCACGTAAGACTAGAAGACTTATAAGGGAAAAAAAAATCAGATCGAACTCATAACTCCTTAAAAAATATTTTATTCCAAACAGAATGAGGTGATATTTTTAGGATATATATTATTTTTATTAAGCAATGGTGTTTTACAAGAAAAAATGGAACAGACAATAAAAATGCGATGTCTCATGGAACATTGATTTTATCCACTCTTTCTTAGGATAAGCTGTAGCTAAATAAGAAAGATATAAAGAAACTTTACTAGATGTTATGAAAATGAACATTAAAAGTATTTAAAATAGAGGAATGATTGTTGGGGAGGAGGATGTTAGAACAGAATATAAATGTTATAGTGTTCAATATGAATAAATAAAACAATTCATAATTTATAGATATTGACTAGAGTAAAAAAACCAGAATGGGCTGTTTTGCAGATATTAACCTGGAGTAAAAAATAATTTCAAATCAGATATTCAAATCTCATGGAGATAGAGATTAGAATGATTGTTATCAGATGTTCAGAAAAGTAGCGAGAATGGGGGATAAAGAAAGGTTGGATAATGGGTACAATGAGATACAAGGAATAAGATCTAGTGTTCAGTAGCAAAATAGGGCAACTATAGTTAGCAATAATATCTTGTGTATTTCAAAATAACTAGAAGAGTGAATTTGGAATTTCCTAAACACAAGAAAACAAATATTTGAGGAGATAGATATCTCAATTACCTTGATTTGATCATTACACATTATATGCTTGTATCAACATAGCACATGTACCACATAAATACATACTATTACATACCCCAAACATTTTTCAAAAAGGTAACAGTAAATGTGCTTTAAAAAAATTCAGAAAGAGAAAGAGTGGAAGAAGACATTACTATGTAAATATATTAATTCCCATTTAGCCAATATACAGTATGTATACAACAGGTATGTTTCACATTTGTAACTTCAATGTCACTTTTTTCTTTTTGCTCTATTATTTCCCACATATAAGTTACATGGTTTTAAAAATAGAAAACCATAACATTTTCATTTTTATTCAATTTTCAAATCACCATAATACAAAATGTGGTATACTTGTATATTTTTGTGACATATGGATTGCTCACTTCTCAGGCTAAATTAAAAATATGTATTGAACCTTTACTTTAAAAATTATAAATTATGCTCATATTTCTCTTTAGCTATATAGGAGCAAAAGCTGCAGACTTTCTTAGTGGGAAAATCAATTTCTACTTATCCTTACGTGACGTAAAGATTTTTTAAAAACTTGGTGAATGGTTCTGTCATCCACTAAACTATCATTTTCTAATTTTCAACGTTTGTTTTATTGCCTTATACACTGAATGCACACATAAAATAAAAAAGGAATAATAATGTGTAACACTTCACGAGTATTTATTTTGTTCTACACTATATATGTTGCTTGAAATATCATGTGTAATTTTTGCAATAGCTGGTGAAATAAGTGCTAGAATCTTTCTCATGTTACATATGAAGAAACTCTTCTAAAGTCACACCACTGAGGAGCAAATCAAGAATTTCAATCCAGACACTCTGTCTTCCAAATCTATTCTATAACTATCACAGAAAACTGCCTTTCTAAAAGGGGAAAACAGGGGGATAATTAAAAGTATAATTGCATTTGTTTTCAAATTTGAGGCATATATATAAAATATGCTAAACATGTATGCTATTTAGCATATTATATATATATTTTATATATATATATGCCCAAAACTAAGGTCTGATAACAAAACCAATATATTTTAAGTTATTTCAATATTTTTAGCAGTAATTAAATCAGTTTACATGTGATATACTACATTAGTATACAGTACTTATTAAGAGACTATTCTTTCCAGGTCTCTTGTGTATCTGTATATCTTGTGAGCAAAGCACTAACTGCCTTTTCTTCCAGACTTTTTGTTCAAGGATACTTTTATAGTGAACAGGCTGAAAACTAGAGATATTGTTGCCTTCTGGAATGAAGGGCAGTTCCACTAATTCTCTCTATTGTAAGAGATTACAATTCATTTAGCTCAGAGCTCTCCTTCTAGAATTAAATATATCCCACATGTTATCATCTGGCTCAGTTTGTGTCTCTGTGGAAATTAGGGCCCAGGAAAATGATACAAATAAAACTGATACTCAGGCTACCGCTCTTTTTTGAGCAATAAACCTTTCTTTTCCTCAGTAGTCTCGTGTGACATACAAGAATCCATAAAACTGTGACAAGCTAATTCATCAGCTTGCAAATAGTATAAAATCACAAGACTTATCAGTTTTTAACACTTACAGAGTGTAATCTTTTACTACACTTTATCAAGTGGCTTTTTCATTAGGGAAGGAATTTGCCGATTTATATCATATTTTAAATATCCAAGATTGAAATGTTTAGAAGAGTCATTAAAATTCATCAAATATTTATACATATTTTTAAAATATTTCAAATGCTTAGGTATTTAATGCTACTCCAGGTCATCTTTAATATGTATGTGGACAGTAAAGAATATTTTTAGAATATTAGACCAGATGTTCATAACAGGTGCCAATTTGTCCCTGAGGGGACATTTGGCAATATGTGGAGACAATTTTGATTGTTGCAACTGGGGATGGGTGGGGTGATTGATACTGGCATTTACTGCTGTTTAGTGGGTAGGGCCAGGGATCATATAATGTACAGAACAAACTCCCAAAGCAAAGAACTATCCGGCCCCAAATGTCAATTCCACTAATGTTGAAATATCTCATATACATATATACACACATACATACATTGGTGTCTGTATATATAATATATAAAGATTGTATATATATACACATTTGAATCTGAAATTGAGGTATATAGTTATATTCTATCAATGATAAAAATTAATCTATATATAAAATATTACACACATATAAATTTCTATCTGTATATGTATCCATCGTATGTCTTTGTCAGAGTGAACCATAAAAAATAATACATAATATAAATAAGAATATAATATCAACATAAAATCTTAGTTTTAACCTATTCAAAGGTTTTAGAATGTGTCTATACTTAAATATATTAGAGAAAAATAGTCATGCCTTATTTTTTATTATTTATAAAACTATGTAACCAATGATATACGTCAAAAGTAAAACACTTTTAACGTGTATGTGGAATTGAGTGGATTACTATGAACATTAGAAAAAAATTACCCCATATTTGGTTCCCTATGTCTATGCTGTTACTATAGAAATAGCAATTCTGTATATCTATTTGATATTATAACAATCTGAAAAGGAAATCCCGACATGCTATAATTGGCATATATTACTTTTAAAAATTATTAAGGATGTGTTTGTCTATTATCTTTATATATCACAACCCTTAAACATCTATGAATTTATAAATAATAATTTTTAAATTAAAAGTATTACAAGTGTGTGTATACATATATGCATTTAATTATATATGCATATATTACATATCCACTCACATGTAACCAGCCAACCTACACTGAACATCTATGTTATATCAAAAAACATTTTTCAAAATGGATATAATTGGTATAGTATTAGGTAATTCACAGTATATACTAAAATTTTCTTCATTCAAATTGTACGTGTTAGTAGGAGTCATTTACATAATAATTAGTAATTTTATTTTCAGAAAAAAATCAATCTTGTTTTAAAAATACTGAAAGTATTCCAGTATATATGTTACCTACTTCTATTACAGTAATTACAAAATTTATGTAATAACTAAATTTGATTGACCAACAGGATAATACAGATATTTGTAAATAAATTGAGTACAGTTTTTTAAGTAGAATTGATAACTATTAGATTCTAGAAAAGAAGATTAAATTAATTACTATATTCAGTACTATATTAAAAATTCATGGAAAGCATCGCATTTAACAAATTTATACAAATATTTCATCTGGAATAAAAATTTTAGCCTTTCTTTTACTTATAATGTCCCTTTGATGAATATATTTTAAATAGAATTTTTAGAAACAACATCTTACTGAACCCTAAATGACCAGTTTTAAATCTATTTTCTTTTCAATATGTTGAGTTTTTAAAAATTTAGATATGTTACTTATGTTATTAGCTATTATTTTATTATGCAGCAAAATAATTTTCTACTCTGTGCAAATATATGTGTGTGTGAGTGTGGGGGTATGGGTGTAGGTTTATTTATTTAGAAAATGTAGTTCAAGAATCAACTGAAAGATGTCCTAAGAAAAATGCCTTGAGAATTGTGAATAGTATTTAAATATAGTAGTTAAGTCTACAGATTAGACAAATATGTTTTATCTAGCTGTTATATTTAAAGAATCAGATTTCAGTTCTAGAAAACTGAGAATTTTAAAATAACAGGACTTCAAAAATGACAACAAATTTGAGAGATCACTTAAGTATTCAATCTTAATTTCAGAAATGAGACCCAAAATACACAAATTCAACATAATTATCGATTTACCAATGTCAGTTTTCACAAGATTAGAAAACAAATCCTAAAATTTATATGGAGCCAAAAAGGATCCTGAAAGCAAAAGCAATCCTACACACCCCAACCCACACACACACAAAGCTGGTGGCATCACATTACCTGACTTCAAATTATACTATTGTAACCAAAACAACATGGTACTCGTAGAAAAATAGACACATAGGTCAATGAAACAGAACAGAGAACTCAGAAATAAATTCATATGACTACAACCAACAGATCTTTGATGGGGTTGACAAAACTTTACAATGGGGAAAGGACAATTTATTCAATAAATAGTGCTGGGAAAATTGGATGTCTATAAGTAGAAGAATAAAACTGGACCCCTGTCTCTCAATATGTAAAAATTAACTGAAGGTGAACTAAATACTTAAATGTAACATCTGAAACTATAAAATTCCTAGAACAACATCTCAGAAAAACTATTCTGGACATTGGCCTAGGCAAATAATTGACTAGACCTCAATGAGCCCTATGACTAATAACTAAGAATTAAGAAGCAAATGCAAGAAAAACAAAAAGACAAATGGGACTTAATTAAACTAAAAAGCTTATGCACAGAAAAAGAAATAATTAACTGAATAAACAGACAACATACAGAATGGAGAAAATATTTGCAACCTATGCAATCTGACAAAAAGACTAAGATCCAGAATCCACAAGGAACTCAAACTAGAAAAAAATAACTAAGTAAACCAATTAAAATTGAGCAAGGGACGTGAACAAACATCTCTCAAAAGAAGACATACAAGAAGCCAAGAAACATATGAGAACATTCTCAGCATCTCTCATCATCAAATAAATCCACATAAAAAATCCCAAGAAAATACCATCTGACACTAGTCAGAATGGTTATTATTAAAATGTCAGAAAACAAAATGTATTTGCCAGGGTTCAGAGAAAGGAAGAAACTTACATTCTTGTTGAGAATGTAAATTAGTATAAGCTCTATGGAAAAAAAAATATGGAAAATATTTTTAAAAATTTAAAAATATGGAAAATATAACTAAAAATAGAACTATTATTCTGTCCAGCAATTCCACTACTGGGTGCCTATGCAATGGAAAAGAAATCATTATCTCAAAAGACACCTGCACTTGTATGCTTTTTTGTTTGTTTGTTTTTTGTTTGAGGCGGAGTCTTGGAGTCTCGCTGTGTCGCCCAGGCTGGAGAGCAGTGGCCCAATCTCTGCTCACGGCAAGCTCTGCCTCCCGGGTTCACACCATCCTCCTGCCTCAGCCTCCCGAGTAGCTGGGAATACAGGCGCCCACCACCACCACCAGCTAACTTTTGTATTTTTAGTAAAGACGGGGTTTCACCGTGTTAGCCAAGATGGTCTTGATCTCCTAACCTCGTGATCTTCCCGCCTCGGCCTCCCAAAGTGCTAGGATTACAGGCGTGAGCTACCGCGCACAACCTGCATTTGTATGTTTTTTGCAGCACTACTAAGAATAGAAAATCCATGGAATCAACCTCAGTGTCCATTAATGGGCGATTGGATAAAGAAAATTATAAATATGTATATTATATATATAATTTCTTTATATATCTATAATTTCGTTATGTATTTATAATTTCTTTATAGAGCTATAAATATATTTATATAAATATGTATTTATATATCTGCTTTCTGACATTTATATAATATATATATACACATATATATTTAATGGAACACTACGTAGCCATAAAAAAGAATGAAATCATGTGTTTTACAGCAGCATGTATGGAGCTGTAGCCATTGTTCTAAGTACAAAAACTCAGAAACAGAAAACAAATACCACATTTTCTCACTTACACGTGCAAGCTAAATGATGGGTACACATGTACATACAGACGGAAATAATGGAGTCTGAGGAATCCAAAAGTGTGGATATTGAGAGGGGCATGTTTGAAACATTACCTATTGGGTATAATGTTCATTATTCAAGAAGGAATTTGCTGACTTATATCATATTTTAAATATTTTAAACACTCAAGATTGGAATGTTTGGAAGAGTCGATGAAAATTCATCAAATATTTAGATATGTTTTTTACATAGTTCAAATGTTTAGATATTTAATATTATTCCTGAATATCGTTAACATGCATTTGGACAGTAAAGAATATTTTTAAAACATTAGACCAGTTGGGCCGGGTGCAGTGGCTAACGCCTGTAATCCCAGCACTTTAGGAGGCCGAGATGGGCAGATCACGAGGTCAGGAGATCGAGAGCATCCTGACTAACGTGGTGAAACCCCGTTTCTACTAAAAATACAAAAAAATTATCTGAGAGTAGTGGCGGGCGCCTATAGTCCCAGCTACTTGGGAGGCTGAGGCAGGAGAATGGCGCGACCCGGAAGGCATAGCTTGCAGTGAGCCGAGATCGCGCCACTGCACTCCAGCCTGGGCAACAAAGCGAGACTCCTCCGTTTAAAAAAATAATAATTATATATGTGTGTGTGTGTGTGTGTGTGTGTATGTATATATATCTCCAGTTGTTCTTAACAGGAGCCAATTTGTCCCCCAGGGGACATTTGGCAATATGTGCAGACAACTTTGATTACTGCAGCTGGGGATGGGTGGGGACTCTGGTGACTCCAAAAGGGAATTTTGAGAGGGACATGGTCAAAAATTATCTGTTTGGTATACTGTTCACTACTCTGGTGATGGATACACTAGAAACCTAAACCTCACCATTATGCAATATATCTATGTAAAAAAAAAAACAAAAAACAAACAAAAAAAAAACCCTGCACATGTACCCCTTGAATCTATAATGGGAAAGAAAACAAAAAATCAAAGTAACTTGATAAACTTCACACACACAGTTAGTGAAATAGTCAGAACTAGAAGTAAACTGTTCCAATATCACTATGTTTTAATAACTCTTTAGGCAACTGTACCCTACAACACATTGCTGGTACCCACTCCAAGTGTCCTTGGTAACTTCTCTCCACAATGATATGTTTATAGAAAGTATTAAGCAATGTCGAGGTGCCTTATGACTTGTTTCTCTTCTCATCAGGTGATGTTTGACAAGATTCAGAATACTCTGCAATATTAAAGTTATTACCTCTCTTCCTTGGGGATTTTCCAGTATCAGCCTTCTCTAGTGATTCATGTTTACGTCTATATTGCTCTATGCAAGCTATAGAAGTGCATCCAAATACACAGCTTAAACTTATTAGTAACATTAAATAATTAAGTGCAGGGTTAGATTGTGACCTAATGAAATCTGAATTTTTACACTAAAGAATATAAATTCAAATATAAATCAAAGTCAAATATGAATGCCTACATGTCTCAGGGTCATTATTTTCTCTTAAATATCATTGTATTTTCCAGAGTTCTTGTATTTACGGTTAAAATTATTCCTCATCTATTTCAAGAGGTCACTCATGACTAGCATGTAGAAAAAGGTGCCCATTGTTTTTGATGAATATTTTGCTGTTCCAATGTATTAGGCTACTTCCCATTTAAATGTCGTAATTATGCATTTTAATCAGTTTCAATTTGTGAGAAGAAGTGGTGCATTAACCTCATCTACAGCCCTTTCTTTTAAGGTGCTGCTGATAATAAAGCCTAGCCCATTCTTGACAAGCTATTTTGACTCTAACTATCTTTTTCCTTTGTTAATGCAATGTTCGGGAAAATCTTGCCTACTCTAAAAGAATTTCAGAGACTCTGCACAAACCAGACAACTTGTCTTGGGCCATGCTACCAAAAATGTTCACAGCAGTTGATGCAATTTTTTGGTTGTTTTATCTCACAGTTGAACTGGTCCCCATGAGGAAATTAATAAATGCCTTATATGGAATATATATATAAAAAATAGAACCTTGAATTACATTGTATTTTATTTTACCAATATTTTTAAAAATATGCATTTTAATTTCAGTCATTTTTCTTTTTATATACTACAGATACGTTAAAAACAATAACTCTTAAAATATCATTAGAGTTCACAATTTTATATTTTCTTTAAAATAACCCAGACATCATTGTCCTTAAAAACTTCTGTAATTTAAAAAAGTCAAATATATTAGATAACCATCTATACATCCTTTTAAACTTGCAATTTATTTTTGATATTTATTATTCAGCATTTTTCCTTTAATTGTCTTAGTTCTGTCAAAAACTACATTGAAGTTAAGTCAACAGAAAAAAATATATCTAATAGACACCATATTTTAAGCCACAGAAATGCAAATAATTAGTTTAGCCCATTTATGTTTTACATTTTTTCAAAGCATTACAAATAACTATTTCACTGAATTCTATCTTCTGTCATGGGACAACAATAAATTTTAAAATGTGATAGGTTGGTAATTTAAAAAGTAAACATTTCAATAAGATGATAAAATATGAAGAAAACATAGGAAACTTGTGTGGACTTAGGTTTTAAAAGCATATGTAGAATGGTATCACTTTATGATCTTGTTTGAAGAGAATTTGTTTAATACTTTACATTCTAATTGGGCTGCAGATTTTTTTCCATACTGCAAAGCAATTCACATGGCGAATGCCTCATACTCTGTAGGCAAATAGTGATGCAGAGAATACACAGATGGAGAGGCTTCCTGGGATAGTGTGTATGAACATTTGGGCTCTGCACAACTGGTCCTCATTGAAATACAGAGTATGTTACTATTCTTAGATCTAGTGTACATTCCACAGGTACTGTATCTGTAAAATGGGAATGTGATATCTACATGGCAGAATTATTTTGGAAACAAATAATGTGCTTTAAACATCTCAGGTGTTCTACAAATGTTAGCTTCTCTGTTTAATGCAATGACTATGCACTATTTTAGGGAACAATAATCTTTTCCCTACTGCTAGCACCACAGCAGTGACTATTGCTTTGCAACACGAATTTAGCCACTCAGTTTTATGAACATTGTAATTGCAAGCATGTGGCCTCTGTTTTAGCTGATGTATGTTGCAAAGATGTTTTGTTTTTCCAATTTTACCTTTAGCCACCTATCTTATCTTTTTTTTTCCATATTAGTATTGCTGATTAGTTATCAGCTAAACATTGGCAGGTCTTTCATTTTAAAAGTAGTCAAAATGTTAATAATAAAACAAATATATATTTATTTTAACATAAAACATGATTTTGACTAGATTGTCTTTTATTTAAAATTATTATGAAACTTGAGGTTGCTAAATTAATTATGCTGTAAACAAAATACTATCATTTATTCTGCTGTACATCTAATTGATTTTATGTGTGTATTTTTTTCCACAAGTAATCAATAATAAAAGTGCATATTAAATAAAAAGATAACATTTCAATGAAATAAGTGGAAAAATGGCAGAGTTAAGTATGAGTTGGAAGACACAGAAACACTGGAAATACCTATGGTTAGAACACTTCTGCGCAGTGAATTAACCAAATCAACAATGATAGAATAAAAAAAATTAAAAAATAAAACTTTAAACAGAGTGTCAAAACAAAAGTTGTCCTTTGAATGTGAAACTAATACTGATCAATACTATAAAATTAGCTTCCTGCAGAAGTAAGTGTAATAGTTTGACAATCAGAAAATTGATGTATCTAATCAAAGTCGCTTTGTATATGCTTACTATAAAAAAATTAACCTATGTTAGTTCTATACCTTGAATGACTGAGTACAAATTGTAGAAAAAGAAGAATGTGGTCCTCACAGAGACGTCAAACATACAAAATAATTTTGCCTATTTTTCATTTTTGATATTGTAGTTCAGACTGACTCAAGAACTATCTGAGAAGATAGTGCTATGGTTAATTAACACTGGTGTTTGCATTCACCTGAGTTAATACCACAAAAATAATAGTCAACTATTCCTTATCTTGTATCTTACTTTAAATAAAAAAGTAAATGTCATTCACAATATGTTCAAGCACACTGATATTTATAAACATTAGGCAAATACTTGAGATAAATTCTTAAAGAATCATATTTACTGCATCTGCTTGCCATATCTCTCAACAAAATAGATAAATCTGATCACAGTTACTGTATCTGCCTTCCACACATTTCAACGAAATTGATAAATTGCAATAATATTCATTTTCTAAAATTTTATCTTTTAGATCCATTCTGTATACACAGGCAATTGAACAAAAGATACCATATTTTTAACTGAAACTCACATGATGTCCAACGAATTTGCATAATTTTTTCTTTTGAAATAACAAATTATACTGCTAACAAAATAGGATGAGTTGGAGATGATCTGTGAGCACACTTAGGGAATAGGATTATAGCATCTGTTCTTTCCCACTGTGTCAGAGATTAAGATACCACGCTATTTCATGAATTCCCAAGAAAAAAAAATCACACTTTGAAAAGCCTACTGAGATGATGTTTTTCTTTATTTTTGCCAAATCAAATTTAAGGTTATTTTTTTGTGGTAATGTAAGTAATAAGTCATAATTTTTTAACATACTATTTTACAACATACCTGAGTCTCCTTTCGTACTGTCGAAGTATACTTTTAATGGAAATGCCCAAATATTTCAGTAATATTTTCTGCTAATAATTTTATTAAATTTCAAAAATGATATCTGCTTTAACAAGATGTGATATAGTTATAGAGGGTGGTATTTCGATGTATCTACACAAATAACCACTAGGATAGAACTGTAATTAAAAAGAGTTATGCCTATCAATCCCACTCCCACATTTATTATAGTTTGCACTTGAAAAAGGTATTATAAGAATGTCTGATTGGAAGTAATGTATATAATTCAGTAAATTTACTTCAAGGGAACCATTATTTTATTATTTTAACTGGGAAATCAAGTTTAGTTAAATAAATTAGCCAAGTTACAGTAAGAATATTAAGATAATTTTTTTAAACTGGTGTTGTTTTTATAGTTGATTTGCACCAGAATATCCAATTCTTCTAATATTACTTGTTAAAAGACAGGTATTTCACTATTTAATTACTGTATTAGTTGTCTATTGCTAAATAACAAATCATCTAAAACTTAGTGGTTTAAAACAATAATAGCAATTAGCTGTCTTTTACAGTTTCTTTGGGTCAGGAGTTCAGGAACCATTTGGCTGTCAGTCCCGGCTGGGATAGCTCATGTTGCGTTGGTAGATTATATACAGAGGAACATTTCAAATGCTTCTTTACTCACGTGTTTGGTACCCAGACTGGGAAGACTTGAATAGCTGGCAGTTGAAATAGATAACACTCCGTCAGCATCTTTTTCTTTATTTTTTTCTCTCCACATGATCTCACCAACATGATGGCTTCAGAACAGTCAAGTATCTTCCATGGAGACTCCAGGCTCCAAAGATGTGAATTCTATTTGAAAGAGACCTAAGAGAAAACCTGTTTGTTTTTTCTAACATAACTTCAGATGCCAAATTTCCACTGCATTCTTTTTGTTAAAAGTGAGTCACTAAGCTGACTCATATTTTAAAAGCGGGTAATTACACTCTAATTTTTGTGAAGGAATGCCCAAAAACATTGCCACAAAGATGAAAAGCACCACTATCGGCTGTCTGCCTGCAAACTATTTACAGTCCTGCCATGTTCAAGATATACAAGCTTTCCCTCCACTGATTACCAAAATTGTATTTACT
>NW_012101798.1:3375892-3381312 GCF_000951045.1 Mandrillus leucophaeus
CAATGTGGCCTCTTCCACCTCCTCCTCTCCTTCTGGCACTGACAGCACCTGTCTCATGCAGTGTGAACACGTGAAAACAACTTAAACTTTTTAAATTGGAAATGGAGATAAGATGGCTGACTATGTGCAGCCAGTGAGTGCTGCTCCACTGACAGAGATCAAATTATTGAGTAAACCACCATAATTTGGGAAGATATTCAGAGAGAAAATGATGAGAGTGTATGAAGAAGTGATGCTAACGTGATGCTTAAGAAGTACGATGCTGGAAACCCTGCACGGGGTGCCCAAGAGGAAGGCTAGTTCCCAGTCCTGAACAGCTCCTGGGAAAAGGGTGAGAGAGGGAACTGAGAGACAGCTCATTCTCACTACAGATCTCTGTGATCTTAGGGCTCCGTCCCCTGTGGAATTGTCAAATGACAGAGGCATCTACCCAGAGAACAGGCAGAGATAGACTTTCAAATGGCATGGAGTCAAAGAACTTTTGTTCACTGGGCAGCACTAGTGGAGGGTGACCACAGAAGCCCACCTCCTAGGGTGTCCCATTTCCCTCTAGGAGGTGCTGGCTCCAGTTAACTGTGAACTAGGAGACAACAGGATTGGCTTCCTTGCTGGACTGTGGTATGTCTGCTCTATAAGGCTTTCTACCAGTCAGTCCTTTTCAGGGCCTGTGCCTAGTCACCTAGCAGAAGAAGTTGGACAGTGCAACCTCCACAGTCCAGTCTGAGTATGTTGTTCCACCTGAGTACTATTTTGGTGAAGGGGGAGCACCTAGGATCCTCAAACACATCTGGAACCTCACTATGAGCCATAGAACATCATAGTCTCCAGTGCCGTGGTGCAGAGCTCAGGAGTACTAATTCAAGATCTGTGGCCAGCACTCAAGGTAGGGAAGAACCCCTAGCCTAAGAGCACTGAGAGAGGCAACATTTTTAGGTTTCTGGTCCAGGGGAGGGGGGCATGCCTCCCTTCACAGGGCCAGGCCAGAAAGGATGTGGCATATTCTCCTGCCTTAGCTTCTTCCTAACAGAGCCCTGCAGCCAGGAATACCTAACAAAATAAGCGTGGGCACAGCAGCAGTGAGCAGAGGGTGCTCCCCCAAGGCCTGGGAGCAGATCTGTTCAAGTGCCCTTCTCTCATCTTAGTCCATCTCAGAGCATGCCTGCAAACAAGAGGAAGTAGAAAAGAGCCACATGGTTGTGCATTAGCCTAGCTACTGTGTGTTACTTTTAAGTGCCGTCTGCTAGAATGTAGCCAGAACTATAACACCAAAAATTTTTAGGCTAATACATAAAACTGTGTAACTAAGTACAAGAATTCAACCACACATAAATATCCTATACAGACTCCTGGCTTTCTGCAAGCATCCATAAATGATGCCAACTGACTATACTCAACTTATACCATAGTTAAAGGCATACAAACCATCACAGATGAGAAAGAATCAATGAAAGGACTCTGGCAATTCAAAAATCCAGAGTGTCCCTTTACCTTAAAGAAGTCTGCTAGCCTATCAGCAATGGTTCTTAACTAGTGTGAAATGCCAGACAGCATTCAGAATCTGGATGGCAAGCAAGCTCCTTCAGATTCAGGGGAAAGTTGAAATTCAATCCAAGGAATCCAGTAAAATGATTGAAGATCTCAAAAGAACCAAACTGAAATTTTAGAGCTAAAAAGTTCATTACAAGAAATTCATAAAACAATCAGAGGTATTGATAGCAGAATAAACCAAACTGAGAAAAGAATTTCATACTCAACAACTAGTTTTTCAAATCAACTCTGTCAGACAAAAATTTAAAAAGAACTTTAAAAATCAAAAATGCTTCCTAGAAATGTGGGATTGTATAAACAGACCAAATCTTTGATGCACTGACATGTCTGAAAGAGGAGACAGAATGAACTAGAAATATATATTTGAGGACATAACTCATGCGTATTTCCCTAATCTCACTAGAGAGGTTGACATGCAAATCCAAGAAACAGAGAAAACCTCAGTTAGGTACTATGCAAGAAAACCAACCCCAGTCCACATAGTCGTCAGAATCACCAAGGCCAGTGCAAAAGGAAAAATCTTAAAGCCATATAGAGAAAATGGGCTAAGTTGCTTTGGAACCTGATCAGATCAGCAGCAGACCTCTCAGCAGAAACCTTTCAAGACGGAGAGGTTTCCGGGCTTTTTTTAGTTTTCTTTAGTTAAAAAAAAATCCAGTCAAGAATTTTATATCCTGCCAAGCTAAACTTCATAAGTGAAGAGAAATAAAATTCTTCTGAGACGAAGAAACACTTAAGGAATTTTTTTCAACTAGACCAGCCTCACAAGAAGTCCTTAAGGGAGAGCCAAACATGGATTCCAAGAAACATTACCTACTACCACAAAAAGACAGTTAAGCACATAGCCCACAGGCACTACAAAACAACTACACAATAAAGTCAACATGATAACCAGCTAAAACATGATAATAGACTCAATATCACATATATCAATACTAACTTTGAATGGAAATAGGCTAAACTCCTCACGTAAAAGACAGAGTGGCAAGCTAGATAAAATGCCCAGACCCAACCATCTGTTGTCTTCAAAAGATCCATCTCGTGTGTAATGATACCCACAGACTCAGAGTAAAAAGACAAAGAAGGGTCTATCATGCAAATAGAAAACAAAAATGAGCAGGAGTTACTAACTTTATATCAGATAAAACACTTTAAACCAATAAAATTAAGAAGAAAAATACAGCACATTACATAATAATAAAGATTACAATCCAACAAGAAGACTTAACTATCCTGAACATGTACACACCAAACATTGGAACGCCCAGATTCATAAAGCAATTTCTTCCTGGCTTACAAAAAGACTTGACAACTGCACAGGAAACTGGGAGATTTCAACAAACAAATGACAACATTAAACAGATTATTGAGGCAGAAAACTAACAAAGAATCTCTGAACTTAAACTGAACCCTTGACTGATTGGACCTAATGGACATCTAAAGAACACTCCACTTTACAACAACAGAATTTACATTCTTCTCATTTGTACATGTAATATATTGTAATATCAACCACATGCTTGGTTTTAAAGTAAGTCTTAATATATTCAAAAAAACTGAAATCATACCAAGCATACTCTCAGACCACAGTGCAATAAAAATAGAAGCAAATATCAAGAGAAATACTCAAAACTACAGAAATACATGGGAATTAAACAACTTGCCTCTAAACAACTCATGGGTTGACATCAAAATTAAGACAATAATTTAAAAAATCTTTGAAATTAATGAAAATAGGGACAAAACTTACCAAAATTTCTGGGATGCAACTAAAGCAGTGTTGAGAAGAAAGTTTATCATCCTAAATGCCTTCATCAAGGAGACAGGAAGATCTCAAATTAACACTCTAACTTTGTATTTTAAAAATAGGGAATAAAAAATCAAGCTACCCAAGACAATAAATAACTAAAATTAGAGAACTGAATGACACTAAATGCAAAAACCCATTTAAAAATAAATTAAACCAAGAAGTGTTCTTAATAAACAAGATTGATAGCAACTGAATAAACAAAGAACAAAAAAGAGAAGTTTCAAATAAATACAATCAGAAATGACAAAGATGACAATACAACTGATCACACAAAAATGCAAAAGATCTTTAGACAATACTATGAAAACCTCCATGCACACCAATTAACTAATCTAGAATAAATGGATCAGTTCCTAGAAATATATACAACCTGTCAAGATTGAATAAAGGAAAGACTGCAATGCTGAATATACAAACATCAAACTCAGAAGTTGAATTGGTGATAAAAATCCTACCATTCATAAAAAGCCCTGGACCAGATGTACTCATAATGAAATTACACCATGTGTATCAAAAAATGGCACCAATACTAGTGAAATTCTTCTAAAAAATCAGTGAGGAGGCTCTTTGCCCCAACTTATTCAGTGAAAGCAGAATCAGCCTGATAAAAAAAATCTGGCAAAAACACAACAAAAATAAGACAACTTCTAACCAACATCCCCGATGAAAACATAAGCAAAACTCCTCAGCAAAATATTGCTTGCAAAATGAATTCAGCACCACATCAAAAAGTTGATTCACCATGATCAAATAGACTTTATTCCTGGGATGCAAAGTTGTTTCAAAATATGCAAATCAATATATGTGATTTACTGCATAAACAGAATTATTAACAAAAGCTATATGATCATCTCAATAGATGCAAAAAATCTTCTGGTAAAATCCAACATTCCTTCATGATAAAAGCCCTCAACAGACTAGGCATCAAAGGAACATACTTCAAAATGATGAATTATCTATGACAAACTCACAGCTAACATCATACTGAACCAGGAAAAGTTGGAACCATCTTCCTTGAGGAAAAACAAAAACAAAAACAGGACCAGGATACGAACTCTCACTACTCCTATTAAAAATAGTACTGGAAGTTCCAGCCAAGCAATCAGGCAAGAGAAATAAATACAAAGCATCCAAATAGGAAAATAAGAAGTCGAACTATCTGCCTTTGCTCATGATTCACCAGCTGGCCTCTTATTCTTACAGTTTGAGGTCTTAAATTTAAATATTTAATCTATCTTGTGTTAATTTTCGTGTATGGTGAAAGGTAAGGGCCTGGTGTCATTCTTTTGATGTCTTGAACACCTGACCTCAGGTGATCTGCCCTCCTCGGCCTCCCAAAGTGCTGGGATTACAGGTGTGAGGTACTTAGTTTTCTATTCCTGCATTAGTTCACTTAGTATTAAGACCTCCAGCTGTATCCATCTTGATGCAAAGAAAAGATATTTGTTCTTTATTACTGCTGCCTAGTGTTCCATGGTATATATATACCACATTTTATTTATCCAATCCACAGTTGATGTGCACCTTGGTTGATTCCATGTCTCTGCTATTGTGAAGAGTGCCGCAAAGAAGATACAAATGAAGGTGTCTTTTAGGTATGATGATCTTTTTTCTTTTTGGTAAATACACAGTAATGAGATTGCTGGGTAGAAGGCTGGTGCTGTTTTAAGTTCTTTGAGAAATCTCCAGTTGGGCATGGTGGCCCATGCCTGTAATCCCAACACTTTGGGGAGCTGAGGTATGTGGATCACTTGAGATCAGGAGTTTGAGACCAGCCCGGCAAACATGGTGAAACCCCATCTCTACTAAAAATACAAAAATTAGCAGGGCACAGTAGTGCATGCCTGTAATCCAACTACTCTGGAGGCTGAAGCAGGAGAATCGCTTGAATGTGGGAGGTGGAGGATGCAGTGAGCTGAGATCATGCCACTGATCTCCAGCCTGGGAAACAGAGTGAGACTCCAACTTAAAGGAAAAAAAAAAGAAAGAACTAAAGGAAAGAAGGAAGGTAGGGAGGGAGGGAGGGAAGGAAGGAAAAAAGGAAATCTCCAAATTGCTTTCC
>NW_012101798.1:3381697-3390546 GCF_000951045.1 Mandrillus leucophaeus
GCTGTAATGTAAATGGGAGCCAAGCAAGAAGACAGGAGGCAGATGAGAACAAAGGTATCCTTTATTGGGCTGGCCGGAGAGGTTCACCGGTCCTCTAGGGGAGGGCCGAGGAACTCGCGCTGGTGGTGGGTATGGGGGGCCTTTTATAGGGCGAGGTAGGCGGGTTTGTAGGTTTCGGTTTTCCTGAGTTAGGTTTTGATTTCTGGGGAATGACATGACGTGTCCAGGAGCTTGCGCAGAGCGGTTCTTTGACGGGGGGCGAGCTTTTTTCATGCGCTGAGAGTCTTAGCAGCAAGTGAAGGGCGGGAAGTCCTAACAAAGGGCCTGCAGGAAGGCCTAACAAAGAGCCTGCCATGCCGGGTGGTACTCCCGTGTTGGGTCTAGATTCCTGCCTAACAGTGGGTTCAAGAAATTTTCCTGCCTCAGCCTCTTGAGTAGCTGGCATTACAGGCATGAGCCACCATGCCTCGCCATTTTTTTCGTATTTCTAGTAGAGATTATGTTTCACTATGTTAACCACGTTGGTCCCTATCTCCTGACCTCGGGTGATCTGCCTGCCTCTGCCACCCATGATAAAGTGGTGGGATTAAAGACATGAGCCACCATGCCTGGCCTCTTATTCTTACAGTCCAAAGTCTTAATTTAAATATTTAATCTATCTTGTGTTAATTTTCGTGTATGGTGAAAGGTAAGAGCCTGGTCTCATTCTTCTGCATGTGGCTAGCCAGGTATACCAGCACCACTTCTTGAATAGGGAATTCTTTTCCTATTGCTTATTTTTGTTGACCATATCAATAATCAGATGGTTGTAGCTGTGAAGCTTTATTTCTGGGTTTTCTATTCTGTTTCATTGGTCTATGTATCTTTTTTTGTACCAGTACCGTGATGTTTTGTTTATTATAGCCTTACAGTATAGTTTGTAATCAGGTAGTGGTGATGCCTCCGGCTTTGTTCTTTTTGGTGTAGGGTTGCTTTGGCTATTCAGGCTCCTTTGGTCCTACGTGAAATTTAAAATAGCTTTTTCTAGCTCTGTGAAAAGGACACTGGCAACTAGATAGGAATAGCATTAAATCTGTAGATTGGTTTGGGCAGTATGAACATTTTAATTATATTGATTCTTCCAATCCATTTAAAAAATAAAGACGATTTGTAGCAGAAACTGTAAAAACATTTTGTAAAATTGTTTGAAATCTTCAGTAAGATTAAAGTTAATATGATTTTTACAAGAAAAGTACAGTGAGCTTCAGTGGAGATGGGCTAGATACAAAAGAAGAATGAAATGAAAAGAGTAAAATTTTAACTTCAGTGTTTACAGCCTTTGATGGAGCACAGCACAGAAGTGAATTTATTGAACAATAGAACTTGGATATGTTGGAAGATAGCAAAAGTCTTAAAAGAATGATAAAGAAACTGACCCATTTGACACAGAGAATATATAGACACATGTTCACATGTTCAAATGATTTTTGGTTCTTTGAGGAAAGGAAGCTTGAACCACTGGAAATTGATTTCTAATTGAGAATGTGATTGGAGTAAAACTCTGAATTGAGCAAAAATGTTATAAGCATTTACATTTACATGCAACTGGGCCATTTTCTTTTAATTACAAGGACTCAAAAACTCCACATGCATCTCCAGAAATAAAAGTTTTTAAAAATGGCAATTTTAGAAAGCACCTGAAAACATTTTCTCCCTAAAGTATCTGAAACTTGTTAGATCAGGAAAACATATATATAAAAAACGTATTCTTTAATTTAATAATTTTAAATAGGTAATTTGCTGATACTTTGACAGTCATAAATATATTAGACAATATCAGCTATGTAAGGGTTTAACAGACATTTTTTTTTTATGAATTAAAGGGGTAATTCATGTACCTACAATGAATTTACCTTAAAATGACAAAGATGTTTTAAAAAAAGTTTTAATGTTGATGAGCAAATCATGATATAAAAGTTTTTACAGTTAAAAAGCTAAGAACAAGGCTAAATAATTGTTCAAGAAACAAAATATAATCCAAGAAACTGTGCGTAATGTGAGAAAAGTGAATAAGGCAGTTATTCAGGGAGGTATGAGAGATAATGCTGGTGTTTCAATCTCCTCACTCCTTAGTTTAGGGATGTCTGAGTGCTTGTCCCATGACCAAGAAGAAGAATAAGTTATTGACCCTTACCAGAGAGTAAGGTGGAGTAGAATTTATTAAGCGACAGAAAAGTTCTCAGCAGCAAAAGAGAACCCAAAGAGAGTTGCCAAAAATGGGACTGAGTTCTGGGTCTTTTATGTGGCAGAATCAAGGAAGTCTCCTGTAGGTTCTGCCATAACAGGAGGGATAAAAATCCCCCTTGGGGGTGTTACATCTACACATGCATGGGGTTTGCCATAGTGACTCCATCTTGGTTATTACTCATGAGTGCCTAAGTGAAACACATGAGGAGTTGGATAAAACCACAATGTTAATGGCATTATAATGAGTTTGAGGTCATTTTAGGATACCCTTGGTCCTTGTGTGCACCTGCACAGGCAGCTGCAAATTCCCTCTGAACAAGCATCTTGGTATAAGAGGAAGTTCTTAACCACATTTCCTCCTTCTGGCTATATAACATAGGTGGTGCAGGCATTGTGCTTCTTCTGAGACCTTCTCTCTTTATCTGCCTAACCAGCCTCTACCTGCCCCCTCTCTCACTGGAGAACTAAGAAGGAAGCAGATAGTGAGTTATTACAAGAGGATGGACTTCATTCTGAAAGTAAGAAGGAATCCTGGAATACTTTTACTAAGAAAGAAATGTCTTCAGATTTGTATTTTAGGAAGATAACCCAAACTGAAATAAAAGTCAATGATAGTGACTAAGAATGAACCCTGAGAGTCCATTTGAGTCTACTTCAAGAAGCCAGAAGAGAGATGATGGACAAAGGCAATGAAAATAAAAATAAGTGACTAAATAGTTTTCAAGATACATTCTGTCATTATATATACAATATATATGTATAATTTTATGTACATTTTATATATAAATATATATTTTATACTATATGTATGTGTGTGTGTGTGTGTGTTTGTATGGAGGTGTTCCTGATGCTTCACTTTCAATGAAAATTCATGATTATTATTAATAAAGTCGCCATGATTTCATGGAGCTTCCAATTGTTCTATATTTTATTGTCAAAAGAAAATACACAGAATAATTTTCCCTTGAATTACTTTTATATATAAGTTTATGATCCTTGCAAAGGTTCACCTGGTGACAAATAAAATGTTCAAGCATATTTTCTGGCACTTAAGTTAGCCAAATTAGTCTTCTTCTAACTTAAATCTGTTATTTGTTGTTCTTGCAATTTACAAATTTGTTTTACTTGACCATAAGAAAACTAATCTGACAACCTCAGGTAATTGAATTGAATTTTTGATATATGAAAATTAAAGATAAGCTAGGAGATATGCTGTATCTTGTGAAAGAGCACTAGAATACCTCTATGTCTAAGAGGATTGCCGCTCTATGATAAGAGGGAAAATCCTGGTGTCAGTAACAGGAAACATCAGTGGGTTTTGTCTCAGATTTTCCCAGCAAAACATAGTCCAGTTTAATGAAGTTAAAACCTTATTCACCTGAGTGATTTTAAAATAATATACTAGAATAACATTTTCAAGATTATGAAATTCTTATGAATATATTAAGAGGCCAAATTTGTGGTGTTGTTATTCTTGGTCTTATTGCAATTACCAGTAAAACGGAAGAAATTTAGCCAGAGCAAAGTGGCCTGTAAAAAGAGCAAATGACATAGAACCCAGTCATTAAAACCTTAAAAGTGAGCATTTACTATTTGTCTATTCAATGTTTAGGTATTATCAATTTTTCACACAAATATTTTAATGATATCCTTTGAAAATTTAAATATATAAATTACTTTATAGTTGCAGTTATAAATAACAATTAGGGCCACACCAAGTGGCTCATGCCTGTAATCCAACCACTTTGGGAAGCCAAGGCAAGAGAATCACTTGAGCCCAGGAGTTCAAGACCAGCCTGGGCAACATAGCAAGACTCATCTCCAAAAAAAATTTTTAAATTGGCTCAGTGTCATGGTGAATGCCTGTAATCCCAGCTATTAGGAGACTGAAGTAGGAGGGTCACCTGAGTCCAAGAGTTCAAGACTGCAGTGAATTATGATCATATCACTGCATTCCAGCCTGAGTGACAGAACAAGACTGTCTCAAAAATAAGTAATTAATAAATAATATAAACTAAAAAAAACTAGTCATGTATTTTTTGTGTCTATTTCTAGGAAAAAAAATTAGTTAATGTGTTGACACGGTCTTGAGCAAGTATAACATTTTCCTAATAAGTTGAACAAATGGACATTTTACAGCAAAATTTAACCATGGTATAGTTTATTTGCATGTGTATGTAAGAAAAGGTTTAATATCACTGAGATCAAGTACACAAAAAAATGTGTGTTATCATCAGGTGACATATTTCTGCTTTATATATTGCCTTTGAAGTGTAAATGTTGGCTATGCTAGTTCTATGAGGACTGTGGCTGTCAGGATAACTGTAATCCAGAAGAGTTTCTTTCTTGCTTGAAGAGCATGCTTCATTTCCTTAGCAGACCTCTTTATGCATTAGGGACATCTCATTCTTGGACTTATAATTTCTATTCTATGTAAATAGAAGGATAGACTTTTCTCAATATTTTTTTCATACTAAATGGGTCTCTTCATAATGGACACTCTTCCCTATCATCAATCAGATCTTTTATGTAACAAACAGTTCTCAAATTGCTAGTGGAATTAAACACAAACGTGTATTATTTCTCACAATCCTCTGGTTTAGTTGGGTGGTTCTATTACTCTGGATTAGCTCAATGGTTCTTTCCAATTGACTTTACTGCAACAATATGGATGACCTAATGCACATATCTAGTGGTTGTCCCAATGTTAGCTGGGGTGATGAGGATAACTTGGTTATGTCCATTATCCTGAAGGCAGGGTAGCCTAGGCTTCCTTACCTGGCAAGGGGATTCCAAAAACATCAAGAGCACACCCTCTGAGCAAAAGTATTTTACAAGGGTCATTTTATGTCTTGTTGGTGACGTCTCATTAGCCAAAAAAAGTCACACAGCCATCTGAGATCCATTTGAGATGACTGTGTCAAAGAGAATAAGTGAAGGGAGAGAAAAAAAAATTGTACTGGTATTTTATAATTTACTCCCCAGTCCCACATCTAACATTTTAACATGGTGGCTAGAAAATGTTTTAATACGTTTGATTTGGGGCCTTGATGATGGGATTTAGGGATTATCAAAATCATGTAGAGACCTTTACCAGTCAAGACCACCAGGAACACACCTTAGATATCATGGGGCATGTTAGAGAGAAAATATTGAGGAGATTTAGGCTTGTTCTAAAAGATATCGGTAAAAGGTTTAAGGGAGTATGATCTTGATTTAGGTTAAGTACTGCCTGAAAGCAGCGTCAATATCCCTTCATTTATGTAGGAATGGAAGAATTAAAACATGGAATGGAAGAATTAAAACATGGAATGGAAGAATTAAGTTGCATTTGGAAAAAAAAAATAAGCTAAGCAATAAAGATATTTGGTCAATTTTGTGGTTTTCAAGGTGTTGTCTCTGCATATTTTGACATGATTATTCATTTGCCTTGTTTTTGTGTCTCTTGTCATAGCCTTTTTTGATATTAGTGTTCTATAGAAGTATCTGTGGTCATCAGGAGAACACCATGTTCTGTATCTTAGTCATAGGTCAATTGCCAGCTGACAGTAGTTAGGGGTTTTGTTCCTTCTTTGTCAATTGAGACTTGAGAATATGTGTTTGTAGGTGTGTGTAAACTGAAATCTGGCACACCATGGACAAGTATTTAATGTTTTAGCAATACGATGCTATTAGACAAGTCCATGAGTTCAATTCTTCTCAATCAATCTACATCTGAAGCAGTTGGGGTCAATACATCTTTTCCCTTTCTTTGTTATGGACTGCCTATGTTACAAATAACACTTAATGTACAATTATAAAATGTTAAGACAGTGACAGAAAAATCCAATTTACAAAAATGCAGTTGAATAACTGTAGCATCTTAGCTTAAACTGCTTTAACATTTCACCAGAGAAACAAATATTCACATTCTGACATTCTAATTTGACTACACCACTATTACAAGACCTCTGTGCTGCAAAATCATTTCAAAATCATTCCGTAAGTACATGTCTTGGCATCTGGTTTGTTTTGATGGTACTGATAGTACTCTTTCTTGTTATATGCATACACATCTATGTGAAAATTTCATGGAGAATAGATTTTGTTTTTTACTAACTGAGGCTTGCTGCAGAAACCTAGTTTTTATGATCATATTGTTAATAGTGCTTAACTCAAACTAAAGATTTTACAGAAAGTTCTTGAGGAAAGAATTCCCAAAAGTTATTAGCATGCAGGAAGTGTTTTATAATTTGATACAACTTAATATAAACTAGTGCATACATAGGCTAGTCAAATGATTACCAAAATGCGTTAATTCCATGGAAGCAAAAACTTAGACCAAGAGGTGAATATATAACCAAAAACCAAACCAAAACAAACAAACAAAAAAATGATAAAGAAGGCTGAATATTTCACCATGTATGTAGTAGGTTTTAAATTACTTAGATTTCCCAGGACAAAGGACAAGAGCTGATAATTGATTTATGCATCTGAAATGTCTTGAGGTGAATATTGTAAATATCTGCATCTTTCATATAATTATTATCTTAGAATTGAGACTAAATAGTAGTTTTAACTTTATATGCCTGGTTGTGGAGAGTGTTAATTAGAAGTAGTAGAAAGTGTTTTGTGATCAACATTAAAGGTTATTCATGATATACAATGAGAAATTTGCCATTTCAGACTAAAAAAAGGCATATATTTGCAGTGCTTCAAAATCACTGACATGTGATTAGGAGCAAGTGACCTTCTCATAATTTGATGTGTGTGAAAGCATGCAGAAAATAATACAGAAAATCAAGCAAAGAATTTTCCAAAAAATAATTTGGAGTTCTTCCAAAAAACAGAATAGGTGTCAATGACACGTAGGCTAGGACTGAATAGTCCCACCAGCTATCAAAGCATATAATCCCAAAATGATTAAAATGATTAAATTTGGAGCACCTGGTAATGACCACTTGCTGTAAAAGTGTATATATGGTTTTAGGATAATTCCTTAAATTTTAAAAAAAGATTGAGAATTTCATTACACGATAGATCCTAAAGAAGTAGAAGTGAAGACATATTACTAGACTTTTTCTAGTCCCCATGTTTAGAAGTCATCCACAGTTTTAAAGTTTTAAATTCTTCTTTCCCTGTGATATAAGCAATAATAAACAACTCAAGTAGTATTTGATAAAGTGGGCAATAGCTGTGCCTACTCTGTACAAAAACAAAAAAGGCTCAATTGCAGCATGCAGATAGGTGGACTCTGACATTCTCCAGGGTAGTAACATGGAATACTTGCAAGACCAGAATTATTCTTTTTAGTTAAGTGACTTGAGAAGTGAATAGGAACTACATGTAAAAATATTCCCCCGCGTTCCTGTAAATTTGTAGTAAGGGTAGCAGTCTCCCTGATGGATCCACTCAGTCTTTAGTTGGCTTAGGAACTGGGTGGGCTAGAGAGTTAAAGTGTGAGTCTGGGTATTTTATTCATTCCCAGCCAGAACTCATCCTACATCAGGCTCACAGAGTAGGCAGGTGATTCTACCCACTAATTTGCCACCAGTAAGAAATACTTAATTATAAACTGGGACACTGTAGTGAGCAGAAAACCTACCTATGGTATTTTATTACTTAAAAATGAGTATTATTTTCCAAACTGCTTATATAATGAGATTCTGATTGAGGTAATACATTTTTTGTGAAGTTAAATGGAATAATCTTTATTTTTATTTTTCAGGTTAAATTTATTGTGTGAATTTAAGGTATAAAAATAATGTTATTACATCATTATATTTATAAAGTATGTATTACTTTCTCCCTTTTTCCTGTATGTGCCATGTTTCATTAAGTGTATGAAGCTATTTTATAAAAGTTTTGAAACCTGTCACTGACGTGTCCAAATCTAGTATTGACAGTGTGTTGTTTTCTGAATTTGCCAACTCTAGACCTTCACATTCTCCAGAAAGAGTTATTGTCCATATGGGAATTGTCCTGAGCTCATCCCTGCAGAGTTATGCCCCTCCTAGGCTTCAGTTCACTGTGGCAGTATTTGTGATGCCTTATCCTTACATATGCCATTCCATGTGTTGGCTCTCCTAAATGAACTTTCTGAGTTCTTGTCAATACACTTGACCCTTGCCTAAGCAGCAATAGATGTCAATATAAATGTCAGTATAGTTGGGTATTAAGTAAGTCAAAAAAAAATTGTGTAACCCCAATCAACAAAAGTAATGAAGACATCGATTTCTTATTTACAAGAAAAAAAATGAAGAAAAGAAATAGAAAAATAGAAATATTTGTTTCATTTTTATTTGCTTTTGTTTATTTTTCCATTTTTAGTTTTTAAGGGAAGGGGTGGAGAGCAAAAGGAAATAGAAGGTGAAAAAAAAGTGTATGCTCTGGGGTCAGAATAAGTAGAATACAAAATCTCCAGGATTTGGAGAAGAAAAAAACAAAAGAGAGAGAAATAGAGATGGCAGGTGATTACTGATGCAAAAATGAACTTTTGTTTAACATGCCCAAAAGATTTAAGGATTATCACTGCATGTTATTTTCTGTAACTCAATTGTAGATCAGTCCATTATTTTTCTCTTTGACTCTTTTGAGGGCATAATTAAGGTTTAATCTTGTTCCTTCTCATGCATATTTTTCTT
>NW_012101798.1:3392446-3393881 GCF_000951045.1 Mandrillus leucophaeus
TAATACAATATTGGATAAATGCAGACAAGGCCTGCTTTCTTTCTAACTTTAGCATTCAAAAATTATACACACGCACATGCACACATGAGCACACACATAAACTTAGCCCTTATATCAAAATGTTAAATATAAAAGTCTAACTTGTTGAAAGTTTTCTTACTTTTAATAAACATAATTTAAGCACATTCTGTCTACTTAATTTTGTATATTAAATTATATAAATGACTATTACTCTATACATGAGGAGACTTTCTTTTTCTTTTACTCTTACTCCCTCTTTTCTTGACTCTCTGCCCTCCCGTTGTGGCAAATCTTGTGAAAACTTATTCATTCTAAAAAGGTGAGACCTATACCTCGTCATAGTAATAGTCAAATGCCAAATCAATATTACAGTTTTGCTAACTTCAATTGCTTTTTCAGTTCTGTGCTAACTGCCCTCTTTCTACTATTAATAAAAAGAAAAATACTATCCTTTTACACTCATGTAAATCATTATTTTCAATATTTATTAAATACCTACAAATTTAATGTTTAATTAAACAGATGCATATGTACAGAAATGGAAAATATTTATTCTCCTAGCCTTATGTTATTCATAAAATTGATAACACCATTATAAAATTATTTCTTTTAGATTATGTATATTAGACTAAGAGTTAAAATCTGGTTATTACTATCTGTAAGTCACTGTGCTTTCCACTAACATTAACTCATTTATATAATTTTGGTACTCTGTTGTGAAGTGCTAATGAGGATAAGTTTCCTCTAACACACTTTAAGATTATCCAATAATTATGAATTATGCCTTGTTAAAATAAGCACTTATTATTTTATGTAATGTCACTCAATATATTTTCTATTTTTATAACTCTCATTGTGTTTAATTATTAAATTTGTGTTTTAAAATAAAATGGGATTCTAACAAATGTGCAACTTTAATATGGTTAATATGTTGCAATATTATACTTTCTAATTTACTTATATTTTATATTTTTATGTTCTAGTATTTTTCTCATGCACTCTTGGCCATTTATTGCTTACCCAACTAATATTAACTATATTTTACCAAGAATTAGAAATTGCTATTTTTAACAATGTTTCCATGATGTATGTCATGCAAATTTATTTGGATTTAAAATGTTTCAGAGTAAATTTCAAAAAACATCATATAGTGGAACAAATGAGACTGCATTAAAATCAAACTACCTCCTGGCTTTTGGCTATTTCTTAATAACATCATTAAAAAACATGTTTTCTTGATAATAATTATTTAGTGATTCAATAACTATTGGATAATAATTTCATTTCAGATTTATGAGTTCTCTTTAAATAAAAGAGATCTAGGTAATTAAGAAATAAATAAATTTAGGATTTTGATAAACTGCAAAGAATTGCTTTATAATGAATAAGACATTAGCACTCAGTTTTAAATAAT
>NW_012101798.1:3396426-3398256 GCF_000951045.1 Mandrillus leucophaeus
AGAGAAATAGAGATGGCAGGTGATTACTGATGCAAAAATGAACTTTTGTTTAACATGCCCAAAAGATTTAAGGATTATCACTGCATGTTATTTTCTGTAACTCAATTGTAGATCAGTCCATTATTTTTCTCTTTGACTCTTTTGAGGGCATAATTAAGGTTTAATCTTGTTCCTTCTCATGCATATTTTTCTTTCTACTGTCTACTATACTAGTAGCTGTCATACTGAGATGGGGTATCTCTACTGTTACTCAAAGTCATTGGAGATTCTAGGTTATAGTTCACACAAGCAAATAATGATTCCTATCTCTGAAAGAAATAAACCCAAAAGATTATCTAGCCACCACTTCTCTTTAGAAAAATACAAATACAGAGGAGTGATATGTACATATAAAATTATATGAACGTCTGAAAGTATAGAGTAATACCTGTAGAAAATTCAAACTTAGGAAGAATAAAGTTCTCAAAAATCAAGTTTTTATTACTATACGTAAGGAAAGACAGCTCAAAACTGAAGGCCATTTAGACATATGTGTATCCGTGTATTTATGTGTATATAAATTAGATATATGTGTATTTCCACTCTTCACTTTATTATCCTTTCATGTTCACACTTGTATTTACACATATACACACACTTCTCCCCTTCAGAGGTTTCCATCTGAAAACATATATCCCTCCTTCTTCTTGACAAATCATTCCCTTTTCACAGGAAAAAGTGTTGCTCCATGATTGCTCCCAAAATTGTCATTCTCACCTAGCATCATATGCCTTTGTCAGGAGGACAAGGGTGTGTTTGTTTTGCAGAGAAGTAAAGGCTTAAGGTGGGTCATGAAATTTAGTCAATGGAGATGAACCAAATTCTAATCCAACGCTTTCTTATTCAAGAGCAGATAAGCAGGGTTTCTTACTTGGAATTCTATTAACTTAGCACCTCTGTGTAATATCTTACTTTCTCTCTGTAGCAAAAGCTTATCGGCATATTGGAGAAAGAATATTCTCTCTGTTAGGGAGGATTTGGTCTTGTCCTGTAAGCACAATGGTGTACTATTGTTATGCTGAGGAATATCGGTGGTCTTTCCACTCTGCCTGAGGCCTGTGTCACAAAGAAACTGTAACAATGGCTGTTCTCTTAGTTTACTAAGGAAAGAGTAAAGTCTCAGATTTCAGGTTTTTGCTTTTTTTTTTTCTTTTTGAGTGGGAGCTTTGTAGGAGTTTGCAATTGTCATAATGGAAGAAACACACAGGGAAACAAGAATCAGAATTATTTAAATCCTTTTTGAAATTACTCACTCTGAAGTCTATAATCAGTGTATTCAAAGCCTTAGACTAAGTATTTCCCTGTCAAATCAATCATAAAGAAAACCAACAGTTTCCAATTCTGTATTTTATCCAGAAGTATATATTGAAACAAAAACACAATATTAATCATATTATTTTGCCACATTTATATTTTCTATGTCTATGAGGATTTACAATTGTCTAAAACATTTATCAAAAATGAAACAAATGTATACCCTTTTAAAATTACTTTTTTTCTTTCAACATAGCATAGATCACTTCTATTCATTTCTTTTGTATTCTCTACTTGCTTTTTCCTCAAACTTTGTGTGATTTTTCAGGCTAGCATGTTTGAAATAAAATGGAACCAGCTAATAATGTTTCAGTTTTCAAAAATAAAACTATATCAGTATAAGTTTATATGATTATAAACATTGTCATATTAAAAATATATATAAATTACTGTTATTTCATACTGCTTTATATAGAATGATACTCATATTCAATTATTTATAGAAAATAATGTAATACTCATTTTTAAGAGTAAACT
>NW_012101798.1:3402681-3403187 GCF_000951045.1 Mandrillus leucophaeus
TAGGATTTTGATAAACTGCAAAGAATTGCTTTATAATGAATAAGACATTAGCACTCAGTTTTAAATAATAAACAATCTAATATATGAATGTATCATCAAATTCTTTGAGAACTTCAAATACTTTGCTTCAAACATTGTTATTTTAATAATTAAAATAAATAAAAAAGAATAATATTTTGTGAAAGGCACAATCATACAATATTTAAATTTCAGCATCCATATAGTTTTGTTGAGACACAACCACATTCATTATTGTACACTTTGGCTATGACTGCCTTCACATGAGCAGATTTGAATAGATGTAACTGATATGTTACAGCCATCAAAGCCTAACATATTTACTATCTGGACTACTACAGACAACAATTTTCTGACACTGCTCTAAATAAAAAAGAATTGATGACATTCAAGTATGAAAATGAAAAATTTACAAGTTTATAATAAAAGAATAAACAGATTAGTGAGGAATTATTATTTAAACTAGCTGCTTAAATGACTGAATATCT
>NW_012101798.1:3407712-3408818 GCF_000951045.1 Mandrillus leucophaeus
GACAGATTAAGTGGAATTCTAGTTTTACTTCTTTGGGAAATCTCTGTACTGTTTTCCATACA
This sequence comes from Mandrillus leucophaeus, assembly GCF_000951045.1. Taxonomy (NCBI): domain Eukaryota; kingdom Metazoa; phylum Chordata; class Mammalia; order Primates; family Cercopithecidae; genus Mandrillus; species Mandrillus leucophaeus. The sequence continues at coordinate 3,407,775 of NW_012101798.1, forward strand.
GGTTGTACAGATTTATCTTCTCACCAGCAGCATATTGGCATTTCCTCTTCTCTGCTTTTGTGCAATATCTGTTGTTTTATGATTTATTAATAACTATCTGATTGTTGTGAGATGGTATGGTATTTCATTGTGATTTCAATTTGCATTTTTCTGATGATCAGTGATGTTGAGCTTTTTCTCATATATTTGTTGACTGTATGTCTTCTTTTGAGAAATGTTTGTTCACATTCATTGTCTATTTTTAATGAAGTTATTTGGTCCTTTTACTTGTTGAATTGTTCGAGTTCCTTATAGATTATGAATATTAGTTCTTTGTCAAAAATGCCCAGGTTGCAAATATTTCTCCTATTCTATAGGTTGTCTGTTTACCCTGTTAATGATGTCTTTTGCTGTGCAGAAGCTTTTCAGTTTAAGTTCCATTTTTTTATGTTTGTTTCCTTGGATTTGCTTTTGAGGTCTTTGTTATAAATTATTTGCCTAGGTCAATGTCAGAATGACTTTTTTCTAGGTTTTCTTCTGGTATTTTCATAGTTTCAAGTTTTACATTCAATCTGTAATCATCTTGAGTTAATTTTTGTATATGATGAGAAATAGGGATCCTGTTTCGTTATGTTTATGCCTATTAGATATTCCCAGCAATATATATTGAATAGAACGTCCTTCCCACATTGAATATTTTTGTAGACTTTGTTGAAGATCAGATCAGCTGGTTTTAGGTATGGGCCTCTATTTCTGGGTTCTCAATTCTGTTCACTTGATCTGTGTGTCTATTTTTATACCAGCACCATGCTGTTTTGATTACAATAGTATTAGAGTATAATTTGAAGTCCAGTGATGTGATGCTTCCAGCTTGCTTTGTTGTTTTTGTTTCATACTGTTTTGGCTATTGGGGGTCTTCTGGTGTTCCATATGAATTTTAGAATTGTTTCTTCTAATTCTGTAAAGTCATATGCTTTAAAATTAATGTAACTGAGTCAGAAATCAGTGCAAAGAAAGATGACTGGAAAAGAAGCTGTATTAGTCTGTCCTCATGCTGCTAATAAA
>NW_012101798.1:3409793-3412039 GCF_000951045.1 Mandrillus leucophaeus
TGGTGCTACATTTGAAATTTACTGTGCTATTATTTCAAAATATACAATACGTCATTACTATCTACTATAGTCATCCTGATTTGCAATAGATCTCAAAATATAGTTTTTCTGTAAAGCTGAAATTTTGTACCTTTTGACGAGTAATTCCCAATTCACTTGCCTCTCCCCTCGCCTGCTCCCAACCCTTGGTTACCATCCTTCTACTCTCTACTTCTATGAATTCAACTTTTTTAGATTTCACCTATAAATGAAATCATACAGTTTTAGTCTTTACATGCCTACCATATTCATTTTTTCATAATGCCTTCCAGATTCACTCATGCTGTCCCAAGTGACAGAATTTTGTTCTTTTTTAAGGCTGTGTCGTATTTCTCTACATATATATATACCACATTGTCTTTCTTCATTCATCCACTGATGAACATTTAGGTTGAGTTCATATCTTGGTGACTGTAACTAATGTTGCTATAAATGTGGGAGTGAAGATACTAATTTGACATATTGATTTCAGTTCCTTTGCTTATATTTCCAGAAGTGAGATGACTGGATCATGGAAGTTCTATTTTTATTTTTGTGAGGAGCCTCCATACCATTTTCCATAATGGCTACAATAAGTTACATTTTCACCTTCATTGTAGAAGGATTACATTTTGTTTCACATCCTCACCAACACTTACTATCTTCCATCTTTTTGATAAAAGCTAGTCTAAGAGGTATGAAGTAGTATCTCATCATGGTTTAGATCTCCATTTTCCTAATAATTATGATGCTGAGAACTTTTTTAATGAATCTGTTGGCCATTGGCATGTTTTCTTTTGAGAAATGTCTATTCAGCTTCTTTGATATTTCTTTAAGTCAGGTTATTTGTTTTTTTGTCATTGAGTTGTTTGAGTTCTTTATATATTTTGGATATTAACTACTTATCACATATACGATTTGTAAATATTTTTCCCATACTGTGACATATCTCTTTACTTTGTTAATTGTTTTTCTTTTTTTTTTTTTCTGTGCAGAAACTTTTTAGTTAAATGCAGTTCTATTTTATCTATGTTTTTCTTTTGTTGTCTGAGACTTGAGGGTGTTTTTAAAAAAAATCCTTGCCCAGGAGTGATGGCTCATGCCTGTAATCCCAGCACTTTGGGAGACCAAGGTGGTTGGATCACCAGAGGTCAGGAGTTCAAGACCAGCCTGGTCAACATGGTGAAACCCCATCCCTACTAAAAATACAAAAATTAGCTGGGCATCATGCTGGGTGCCTGTAATCCCAGCTACTCAGGAGGCTCAGACAGGAGAATCACTTGAACCCAGGAGGTGGAAGTTGCAATGAGCCGAAATCATGCCATCGCACTCCAGCCTGGGTGACAAGAGCAAGACTCCGTCTAACAACAACAACAAAAAAACACTTTCTCATGTTGAAATCCATAAACCCACAAGGCTTTATAGGCTAATTTTACAAACTATACCAAAGCAGTAACACAAATATTACACAAAATAATTTATGAACAATTTTTAAAACGGTATGTTTCTTTACTGCTCTTTTAGGTTCTCACCACCTTAATATCAAAACTGGAATACAGCCTTGGATCTAATTCCTTTGTGAATATAGATGCAAATATTTATTAACAAAACATTAGTATACTCTCTAAGTATATATAAAAAGTAACGAGATATTATTAACATATGGGGTTTATCTCAAAAACGTGATTGAGTGTATATCAGAAAATTGTTTAATATGATTAAATCATGTTTTTAACTTTAAATCAGAAAAATTATTCAATAAAAGAGAATCTTAATCTTCCTTTACAATGCCACCATAATTGAATTAGTCAACTAAGTCAACCATCTAGGGTTCATTCTTGATTATCATTTTACCACAATACAGCAAACTATTCACCAAGTCCTAAAATTTCAATTTCTACATATTGCTGCAATTGATCATAACCTCCCCATTTTCTCTGCTAATTCATTATTTTCCCCTTCATTGGTAACTGCTTTACTTATTTTCCCATCAGTTCTGTTGTTCACATTCTCATTGTTCTTGTCTATGTCTTTAAATTATTTATGTATTGCTTGAAATTGTTTAGTAGTTTTCCAAAACCATAAAGACAGTATGTAATTTCCTTCGTAGTCTAAATTAGCAGTTTCCAACCTTTTTGGAACCAGGGACTGTTTCATGGAAAAAAAACTTTTCCACAGACCAGAGTCAGCGGGGATGCTTTTGAGTTTATTCAAGTGCATTACATTTA
>NW_012101798.1:3412089-3425041 GCF_000951045.1 Mandrillus leucophaeus
AAAAAAACACTTTCTCATGTTGAAATCCATAAACCCACAAGGCTTTATAGGCTAATTTTACAAACTATACCAAAGCAGTAACACAAATATTACACAAAATAATTTATGAACAATTTTTAAAACGGTATGTTTCTTTACTGCTCTTTTAGGTTCTCACCACCTTAATATCAAAACTGGAATACAGCCTTGGATCTAATTCCTTTGTGAATATAGATGCAAATATTTATTAACAAAACATTAGTATACTCTCTAAGTATATATAAAAAGTAACGAGATATTATTAACATATGGGGTTTATCTCAAAAACGTGATTGAGTGTATATCAGAAAATTGTTTAATATGATTAAATCATGTTTTTAACTTTAAATCAGAAAAATTATTCAATAAAAGAGAATCTTAATCTTCCTTTACAATGCCACCATAATTGAATTAGTCAACTAAGTCAACCATCTAGGGTTCATTCTTGATTATCATTTTACCACAATACAGCAAACTATTCACCAAGTCCTAAAATTTCAATTTCTACATATTGCTGCAATTGATCATAACCTCCCCATTTTCTCTGCTAATTCATTATTTTCCCCTTCATTGGTAACTGCTTTACTTATTTTCCCATCAGTTCTGTTGTTCACATTCTCATTGTTCTTGTCTATGTCTTTAAATTATTTATGTATTGCTTGAAATTGTTTAGTAGTTTTCCAAAACCATAAAGACAGTATGTAATTTCCTTCGTAGTCTAAATTAGCAGTTTCCAACCTTTTTGGAACCAGGGACTGTTTCATGGAAAAAAAACTTTTCCACAGACCAGAGTCAGCGGGGATGCTTTTGAGTTTATTCAAGTGCATTACATTTATTGTGTGCTTTATTTCTATTATTATTACATTGTAATATATAATGAAGTAATTATACAACTCACCGTAATGTGGAATCAGTGGGAGCCCTGAGGTTTTTTTCCTCCAATGAGACAGTCCCATCTGGGGGTAATGGGAGACAATGACAGATCATCAGGCATTATATTTTCATAAGGAGCACACAGCCTAGATCTCTCTCAGGCACAGCTCACAAAAGGGTTTGTGCTCCTATGAAAATCTAATGTGCTGCTAATCTGACAGGAAGTGGAGCTCAGGTGGTAATATAAACATTAGGGAGAGGCTGTAAATACATATGAAGCTTTCCTGTTTCACCCGCTGCTCACCTCCTGCTTTGTGGCAGCCTGGTTCCTAACAGGCCATGGACTGGTATGGGTTTGGGGACCCCCTGGTCTAAACTATGCCTGGTATTTCTGTTTTATAGGCCATAATGTGTTACTATTAACCTCTTCCTCAAGTCATAACACTGGAGGTTGTTAGGACTAAATTAGGTACTATATTAAAAATGCTGCACAATGTATAATTTGTACCTGATATTGTCATAAATTTTAGCAATATGAAAATTAATATACTATTGTCTAATATACTCAGGATTTCATGCAGAAACTTATCTCACGTGACTCTTTCTATATTAAAGATATGTGATATCTTCACATATTCTGACTTTAGTGCAGCAAAGCTGTACTTACTTTTTGTCATGAAATGCCACTGAAATGTTTGCCTATGGTTATAAATTTTAGTTGATTAAACAACTTGTTTTTTCCAAACTTCCTATATTTCTTCTTCTTTATGAATATTTGAACATGTCTGTTTTCTTCATTATATTATTAATTCTAAAATCGCACAGAGAAATAAAAAAAGAAACCTTAGTTAGTTTTTAAGCCAGCATAGTATTGTGTAATACATTTTTTCTACACAATTTTGTAGTAAGTGTTTATTTACTTGAAGTGTGTGTTATTTATTTAAAGCTAGATTCCATAAGGATTTCTTGACTGGAGATGGTTAATAAATTTCACCTAGCTCAAGGCATGAGAATACCATTTTTTACAATGATTTAGCATTGTGCTTGACACATTCATTGTAAGTGTTCTTGGCTAATTGATTAATAGCATAAAAAGTAATTCAGTAGTCAATTGGTCTATAAAAGATAACAATAGCTCAAAACATTTTCAGCATTATTAAAAAATAATATAACTGAGAAAATCCTTTCCCAGGGTTTATAATCATGAAATGTCATATGATGGAGGTGTTATAGTTAAGATGCTTTTGTATAGAAACAGTAAATTGGGTTATGTGTCCATGAAAAACCTTTCCTATCTTTTTCTAGGTAAAAAGAGAAGCTTGAAAATTGATCTCCAGGGATGCAGAGGTGAGCTAGATAGAAAATAAAAGGATGTTGATATCACTATTGCCTGTAGCAGAAATGTCACAGAGTAGCTACGACTCTGCCATATCACCTAACCTTTCTTTGTACCAACCATTTATTTCTTTAATTTCTTGACAATCGAATGGTGCACTTTTCTTAGTTTAAATTAGAAATGTCTTCTAGACATTTATCTTCATTGTGATCTCGTGTATATGGTTCAGGGATTTTGCTGCTCAGGTACTTAATAGAATCTCTGAAAGTCTGTAAAATATGGTACCTATAGATACAGTAATGTTAGATATAATATAATCATTTTCATTTAAAGCATATTTCTTTTATAAGGTTATGCATATCCTTACATTTACCCTGTAAAAAATACTGTACTGAAATGATAACTTCAGGAATGAATTATATGCAATGTTAGCCATGTTATTTGTACATGTACACTAAAAAGCAAACATTACAAAGCCATCTCTCATGAAATCACACACATCTTCAAATGACAAAAACATTTATTATTTGTCCATTTGGGCACAATTTTTAAAAATCTATCATAAGCCAAAAAAATTGTATCTGTCCTCTTTACCTATAATCTCAGATCATACATTCTTTTTCCAGCATCACTAAAGATAGCTAATGTTTGTGCTCTCTTATCCTCCTATTTCTAGTGCATTTTACTTGAAAGCACATTACTCTGAAAGTTGTATCAAGCAGATATTTTGATCTGAATCATTTATCCTTAATTTTTAAATAAAAGGACATACTTCTTGCTAAAAGGATTTGAGGCATCAAGTAGGCACAGGAACATTCTGGAAGCCAGCTTGTAATACACTGGACATTTTAGTGTCTTTAAAGGCAGACTTGGTTTTTTTTTTTTTCTTTGTTCTTTTTAAAGGGTGATGTAAAAAAAATGTAGTAATAAGTATCTCTATTTTAAATCCCCCTACAAAGCAAAAACAATATGTACAAAGAACTAGGGGGTGAAAACAATGTATTTTTTACTTTTAATCAATAACTTTTTCTAATGTTAAACAGTATTTCTTATATTTACTGTTGCTTTGGGAAATATGAAACACATAACTATGCCAGTGATTGTCAACACTGGGCTATATAGTTACTTAGAAAGAGATGCAACATTGAATTATACTTTATTTTCACTTACAATCATAGCTATATTTCTCCTTCCATTTAATGAAAGTACTATGTATTTTATTCAAATTTATGAATTGATTACATTGTGATAAATTACAAGAAAGATGACAAGTTATTTGATTTAGAATATGGGTTTTTAATATTTAACATGATTTCTGTCAGATATTTTTCTGCATTGGTAAAGTGATACCTGACTCTAAATTAAAACATTTGTTATTCTTATTTTATTTTTTCCCTATACTTCAGAAAGGAAAGCTCTAGTATTCTTCTGCAGAACACATCAGACACCTGTTCAGTGTAAAATTATAGTTGCTTTTGTCATTAAGATTGACAATAGCTAGTGGGAATGTAATTCAGGAAAATATAACACACATATTATTTTGCCTTTCAATTTCTAAATACAAAAAGTGTTCCATCAACCTACAAAATAAACAGCTTCACAAATAAATTTTAAAAATTACAGGGATATATTTTAGCAATATTATTTTAGATATTTGTCTAAGTTATGGCAAAAATATGAAGAACCAAGAGAAAAGTAAATGTTTTGTTGACAAGAAGACATTTTAAAAAGCTGAGAGTGGTGCAAATTAAGAAGAATGAAATAGTTTTGGTAATTTTGAGTAAATGACATGAATTAAGCATATAATATTATTTCTAAATTACATTCCTACATATATAAATCAACTTGTACACAGAAAAAAATGAAAATTTAAATATATAAATGTTTATGTTTCAAGTGAATGGGTTATTAGGCATGTAAAGTAAACATTTTTTTGAATAAACTATGACATGTTTATATTTTATAAATTTTTAATGAAAGAAAATTAGTATAAATTTAGATTTGATTGAAAATGTCCTTAAATATTAAATGAAAATTTATTATCATCTTTACATTACCTGAGAGCAAATTACTTTCTCTAAATTATTATTGTACTTGGTGTGGTTGTTGGAATAATTTTTTTCCATGTAACTCTTTTTTGATACTTGTTTTCGTGCCTATTTCTCCCTAACATCAACAAGAAATCTGTATCTAATTTGCTTTTACTGATCTTTTGTGTAGGTAAAAAAAATAATAATAATAAGTTGATAAAGTGTGTTTGCATGGATAGTGAGTACAGTTTTTGAATGAAGGACTTATATGTACGTATTCATAGGCACATGTTTATTTATATGCACGTGACATATGAATTTACATATCTATTTGAAATTTTAAATAACTTCTCTAATTTTTCAAAGTAACAAGTTTTTTTTTCACCATTTAAGTTCTTTGCAATTTACAAACTATTACACAACTTTTCAAGGAACTTTGGAGGAAATCTGACTGCAACCTGTGTCCCTAAAGCAGGAATAGACAGTTGGTTCTCTGTGAAACCCATAGCATCAGCGTTATAGTTCAAACTTGAAAATGTTAGTATTTTTATGATATTCTGAATTTCATTATCAAGGCTACATACTCATTAAAGGTCTTTTTAAAGATAGATGAATTAAGAAATCATATTATACAGACTGTTAGAAGTCCCAATGGTTTAATGTTAAATCAAAAGATTAACATATGTAAAGTATATAATGTTTAAACTTGTATTGATATTTTGCTCTATTCTCTATAACAAAAATTTGGTCAGTTTTTTATGCATAATCAAACTATTAACACTAAAACTTAAAATTCTAACATTGTTTACATGAAGGCCAAGGGATCAGCCTTTAGAGTGGACTTGACCACCATGTCAAGTATAGATTTGCTCAATGGTTTAAAGATATTCATTGATGATCCTGTATTAGTCCATTCTCATTCTGCTAATAAAGATATACCCAATACAGAGTAATTTATAAAGAAAAGGGATTTAATTAACTTACAGTTTTGCATGGCTGAAGGGGCCTCAGGAAACTTACAATCATGGTGGAAGGGGAAGCAAACATATCTTTCGTCACATGGCAGCAGGAAAGAGAAGGATTAGCAAAGATGGGGAAAAGCCCCTTATAAAACCATCAGATCTTGTGAGAACTCACTGTCTTTCATGAGAACAGCATGAGGATAACTGCCCCAATGATTCAATTGTCTCCAACCAGGTCCCTCAAATGACACATGGGGACTATTTAAAATAAGATTTGGGTGGGGACACAGCCAAACCATATTATTACCCCACTGACCCCTACCAAATCTCATGTCCTCATGTTTCAAAACATAATCATGCCTTCCCAACAGTTCCCCAAAGTCTTAATTCATTCCAGTATTAAGCTAAAAGTCAAAGTCCAAAGTCTCATCTCAGACAAGGCAAGTCCCTTCTGCCTATGAGCCTGTAAAATCAAAAACAAGCTAGTTACTTCCTAGATACAAAGAGGATATTGGCATTGAATAAATACACCCTTTTCAAATGGGAGAAATTGGACAAAACAAATGGGCTACAAGCATCATGCAATTCCAAAATCCAATAAGGTAGTCATTAAACCTCAAAGTTCCAGCGTGATCTCCGTTTACTCTATATCTCACATCCAGGTCATGCTAATGCAAGAGGTGGAATCTCATGGCCTTGGGCAGCTCTAGTGTTAATCGCAACCCCCGACCCCCTGCCCACTAGCTGTTTTCACAACTTGCGTTCAGTTCAAACTCAACGTAGCTTTTCCAGACACATAGTGCAAGCTGTTGGTGCATCTACCATTCTGAGGTCTGGAGAAGGATGACTATTTTTCTCACAGCTCAACTAAGTAGTGCCCTATTGGGGGCTCTGACCTCACATTTTGCTTCTATACTGCCTGAGCACAGGTTCTCCATGAGGGCTCTGCCCTTGTAGAAGACTTCTGCCTGAACATTCATGCATTTGCATATGTCCTCTGAAATCTAAGCAGAGGTTCCCAAACCACAATTCTTGACTTCTCTGCACCTGCAGGCTTAACATCATGTGGGAAATGCCAAGACTTGGGGCTTGCACCCCCTGAAGCCATGGCCTGAGTTGTACCTTGACCCTTTTCAGGTATCACTGGAGCAGCTAGGATGCAAGGCACAAAATCTCAAAACTGCACAAAACAATGGGACCCTGGGCCCTGCTCACGAAATTATGATTTCCTCCTAGGCCTCAGGGCTTGTAATGAGAGGGATTGCCATGTCAGAGGAAAGGTCTCTTACATTACATGCCCAGGACACCTTTGTCTTGATGATTAGCATTTGGTTTCTGTTACTTATGCAAATGTCTGCAGCTGGCTTGACTATCTCCACCAACAAAAATGGGCTTTTCTTTTGTACTGCATCATCAGGCTGAAAGTTTTCCAAAATTTTATGCTCTGTCATCTCTTGAATGCTTCACTGCTTATAAATTTTATCCACCAGATACTCTAAATCATCTCTCTCAAGTTCAAAGTTCCACAGATCTCTAGAGCAGGGGCAAAATGCTGCCAGTCTCCTTGCATAGCAAGAGTGACCTTTACTCCAGTTCCAAACAAGTTCTTCATCTTCATCTGAGAGCACTGCAGCCTGGACTTCATTGTTTATATCTCTATCAGCAATTTGGTCAAAGCCATTCAACAAGTCTCTGAGAACTTCCAAACCTTCCCACATCTTTCTATCTTCTGAGCCCTGCAAGTGTCCAGGAAGCTGCAAAATTTCTCACATTTTTCTCTCTTCTTCTGATCCCTCCAAACTGTTCAAACCTCTGCCTTTTACCCAGTTACAAAGTTGCTTCTACATTTTCTGGTATCCTTACAGCAACTCCTTACTTTACTATTACCAATTTACTGTATTGGTCCATTCTCACACTGCTAATAAAGAAAAAAACCCAAAATGGAGTAATTTATAAAGAAAAGAAGTTTAATTGTCTCACAGTTCCATATGGCTGGTGATATAGTTTGGCTCTGTGTCCCATCCAAATCTCATCTTGAATTGTACTCCCATTATTTCCACATGTGAGAAGGACCCACTGGGAGATAATTTGAATCATGGGAAAAGTTTCCCTCATACTGTTCTCCTGGTAGTGAATATGTCTCAAGAGATCTGATGATTTTATCAGGGGTTTCCACTTTTGCATCTTCCTCATTTTCTCTTGCTGCCACCATGTAAGAAGTGCCTTTCACCTCTTGTAAAGATCCTGAGGCCTCCCAAGCCATGTGGAACTGTAAGTCCAAATAAACTTGATTTCTTTCCAGTCTCCAGTATGTTTTTATCAGGAGCATGAAAACAGGCAAATACAGTAAATTGATACCAGGAGTAGGGTGTTGCCCAAAAGATATCTGAAAATGTGGAAGCCACTTTGGAACTGGGTAATAGGCAGTGACTGGAACAGTTTGGTGGGTTCAGAAGAGAGAACGATATGAAAAAGTTTGGAACTTCCTACAGGCTTATTAAATGGTTTTGACAAATATGCTGATAATGATATGATATGGACAATGAAATGCAGGCTGAGGTGGTCTCACATGGAGATAAGAAACTTGTTGGGAACTAGAGCAAAGGTGACTCTCGTTACATTTAGGACAGAGATTGGTAGCATTTTGTCCCTGCCGTAGAGATTTGTGAATCTTTGATCTTGAGAGAGATGATTTAAGGTAACTGGCAGAAGAAATTTCTAACCAGCAAAGTATTCAAGATTTGACTTCGGTTCTGTCAAAGGCATTCAGTTTTAAAAGGAAATCAGAGCATAAAAGTTCAGAAAATTTGCAGTCTGATAATGCAATGGAAAAGAAAATCTCATTTTCTGAGGAGAAATTTAAACCAACTGCAGATATTTGCATAAGTAATGAGGAGCTGAATGTTAATCCCAAATAAAATGGAAAATATCTTCAGGACATGTCAGAGACCTTTGTGCCAGCCTCTCCCATCACAGACCCATAGATCTTAGGAGGAAAAAATGGTTTTGTGGCAGAGCCCAGGGTTCCCATACTATATGCAGTCTAGGGACTTGGTGCTCTGCGTCTAAGCCACTACAGCCATGGCTGAAAGGCGATAATGTAGAGCTCTGGCTGTGGGTTCAGAGGGTGCAAGCCCCAAGCCTTGGCAGCTTCCATGTGGTGTTGAGCCTGCAGGTGCACAAAAGTCAAGAATTGGAGTTTGGGAACCTCTGCCTAGATTTTAGAAGATGTATGGAAACACTTCGCTACCCAGGCAGAAGTTTGTTGCAAGGGCAGAGCTCTCATGGAGAACCTCTGCTAGGGTAGTGCAGAAGGGAAATGTGGGCTTGGAGCGCCCATACTGGGACACTGCCAAGTGGAGCTGTGAAAAGAGGGCCACAGTCCTCCAGACTCCAGAATGGTAGATCCAACTACAGGTTGTACTGTGTGCCTGAAAAAGCAACAGACACTCAATTCCAGCCCAAGAAAGCAGCCTGGAGGCAGGCTGTACCTTGAAAAGCAACAGAGGCAGAGCTGCCCAAGACCATGAGAACACACCCCTCACAACAGTGTGACCTGAATGTGAGACCTGGTGTCAAAGGAGATCATTTCGGAACTTTAAAATTTGACTACCTCACTGGATTTCTGACTCATGTGGACCCTGTAACTCCTTTGTTTTGGCCAATTTCTCCCACTTGGAATGGCTGCATTTACCCAATACCTGTACCTCCATTGCATCTAGGAAGTAACTAGCCTGCTTTTGATTTTACAGGCTCATGGTCAGAAGGGACTTGCCTTGTCCCAGATGAGACTTTTAACTGTAAATTTTTGGGTTAATGCTGAAATAAGTTAAGATTTTGGGGGACTGTTGGGAAGGCATGATTGGTTTTGAAATGTGAGGACATGAGATTTGGAGGGGTTAGGGTACGATGATATGGTTTGGCTCTGTGTCCCAACCCAAATCTCATCTTGAATTTTACTCCCATAATTCTCATGTGTTGTGGGAGGGACGCAGTGGGAGATTATTCAAGTCATGGGAGCAGTTTCCCCCATACTCTTCTCATGGTAGGGAATAAGTCTCACAAGATCTGATGGTTTTTTCAGGAGTTTCCATTTTTGCATCTTCCTCATTTTCCCTTTTCCTCATTTTCCCTTGCTACTACCATGTAAAAAGTGTCTTTCACTTTCCACCATGATTCTGAGGCCTCCCCAGCCATGTGAAATTATAAGACCAATTAAAACTTTTTTTTCCTCAGTCTTGGGTATATCTTTATAAACACTGTGAAAATGAACTAATATAGCTGGAGAGGCCTCAGAAAACTTACAATCATGTTGGAGGGACAGCAAACATTTCCTTCTTCCCATGGAGGCAAGAGTGAGAAAGATGAATGAAGGCCAGGGTAAAGCCCCTTATGAGATTTGGGTGGGGACAGAGCCAAACCCATGTCAATTCCTGTTTCTAAAGAGAATGCTATAAATTTTTTTTCCATAATTCATCATGATCAGCCAATGAAGCCCCTAAATCCAGCCATCTTTTTGATCAAGTTTGTAACATGCCGCAAAGAAGTCAAACACATTTGGGCTACAGCTCATGACCCCTTCTGATTTCAGTATCACTCTTTGGATGTGATTTCATTCTGCTGGCCTGTGTGGCAGCTGTGATATTCTTCATCACAAAATTTTGTCTGTTTTGTTTCTGAAAGTTTTATAAAATAGGAAAGAAGACAAAAAGAGATTAGTCGTATTGAAGGCCTGACGCTGAGGGGCCTTCCAAATGGGAATCTTCCAGTTTATTACAGTATGAAGAGGTTGAGGTGAAGCACTCCCTTCCTCCTGGGACAAAACGTCTTTTCAAAACTTACCTTATTAAGTCAAAGTTTGTTTTCCTGAAATTTAGTACTTATTTAAAAGTTAGAAATATTCTATGCCAAACAAAGATTTAAATCTAGGACCAGATGTGGTGGCTCACGTCTGTATCCCAGCACTTTAGGAGGCCAATGTGGGTGAATCACCTGAGGTCAGGAGTTTGAGAACAGTCTGGCCAACATGGCAAAACCCCATCTCTACTGAAAATACAAAAAACTTAGCCAGGCGTGGTGACGCACTCCTGTAGTTCTAGCTATTTGGGATGAGGCACCAGAATCGCTTGAACCAGGGAGCCGGAGGTTGTGCCACTGCCCTCCAGCCTGGGCAACAAAGTGAGACTCCATCTCCAAAAAAAAAAAAAAAGAAAGAAAAAAGAAAAATATATTTTCAAGCTAAGAAAAAAATAAAATCATATAAACCCTCCCTCCAAATTGAAATTCTGTTAAATGTAATAAAACTACATATATAATTTTAACTGATAACTTATATCACATTTATTCCTGTCACTTATACAATTTTCAGGAAAAAAAAAATGATTTTTTATGTAAGACATTATATAACTGTATATAATGAATAGTTATGTTGAAATTACCTTTTGACGTATAATGTCTACATATTCATTATATTTTTTAAATCAATATAACATTCAAAGTTACCCTAAGGGAAAAAAAAATCATGATAAACATAATAATAACACATAATAAATCAAAAACATAATAAATCAGCGACAGATTTGAAACAATGAAAACAAATCAGCATACTTCATATATACTTGGATTCTTTTCCAATAAGCAATATCTTCATAATGACACTAAATCAATAGTTCACAAATAGATCACTTTGTGCCACCTGAATACCAAATAAGGTAGAGTATGATGAAAGTAAGTTTCCAATTATATATTAGATAGACATGTTGGAGTTAAGGTTATTTTGTGGGACCAGAGACCCTCCATATGAATATGTTCCCTGCAGAGGCCAGGGATCACTTCTGCTGTGAGAAAAGTGTATCATGTGTTTGTACATTGTGTGTGCAGAGAAGGTCTTGGGTATTTTTGTTCAAGACTACATTTTAAAGTAAGGTAGGAGGCAAGACTCAACACCATAGATGGGGTTTTGTGCTTGACCAAGTTGAAGACTAACTGAAACAGGGAAGTGGCAAACACACCTTCTCGATAAGGTATGTCAACCAGTGCCATGTCAGTTTATCATTTTCATGGCAACACCTGGAAGTTAGTACCCCTTTCTGTGACAATAACCCAATGACCTAGAAGTTGCCATTCTTTTTCTATAAATTTCTGCAAAATCTTCCTCTTAATGTTCATGTAATTAAAGGCGGATATAAATAGGACTGTAGAATTGTCCCTGAGCTGCTACTGTGGGCACACTGCCTATAGAGTAGTCCTGATCTGCAAAACAAAGTATCTCTGCTACTTCTGTACACTACTGTTTCAATAAATATTGCTGTCTCACACTACCAGCCCACTCTTGATTATTTTCTGGGCAGAGCCAAGAAACCTCCTGCGCTAAGTCCCCGTTTTGGGGCTTGGCTTCCCAGTATCACAAGGATCTTTATATTCAAAAATGCCTAGGCATATAGAAAGATGTTGTCCCTCTAGAATAAAGGAAGAAATTATTTGCTTTTGTCCAATATAAAAGGGTGAGTTTCTTAAAGTTAGGATTCCTCAGTGTGACACAAGTACTGTGCAGACAGCACCTACTTTAGCCTCTTGCTTCACTACTGTGGTAGCCAAGGAGGAGATAAATTAGTTTTCTAATGGTACACTAAAAATTACCACAAACTTAGTACTTAAGACAACATGAGTGTGTTACATTACAGTATTATCTTAAGTTGATTGTTTGTTACTGCTTAAGCTAGTGGGATGGTAAGAATTGCTTCTTTGGGACTAGTCAAATATCACATAAATAGGAAAGATAAGATTCCAGAAAAGCATAGGTTAGAGGGTAGTAGTTAACCTTCAGTGGCAAGACAAATGTAATAATTGTCAGTAGACAGCTCAGCTTTCAGAACTTTCATGTTGTTTTTCTAAAATGAAATGAGAATTAATTTTACAGAAAAGCACAAATATAAGCCCCTGATGTGCCTTCCTGCCTCAGCCAAGATAGCACATTAGATGCATTACTGAATCCAATTAGAAAATACAGACACTGGCAAATCCGCCAAAACCTCCAATGTAGATTTCCTAACATATAACCATTTAAATCACTTGTTTGGATTCTGAAAAGCTGGATGAAATATGGAGAATGATGACCAACTACCAAAACTAATATAAGGTAGTTCCAGCATCAGTTGCTGTTGTGTTGGGTGAATGTCACTGCCACTTTATATGTGGCTAATAAACAGGAATTTTTTTTATTATTATTAGGCCCATAAGTAAAGAGAATAAAACCAGTATTTTTTTTTTTTTTTTTTTTTTTGAGAGGGAGAGAGCATCTCGCCATATCCAAAGTTGGAGTGCAACAGTGAGATTACTGCTCACTGTAGTCTTGATATCCTGGGTTCAGGTGATTCTCTTACCCCAACTCTCAACTATAGGTGTGCACCACCATACCCAGGTAACCTTTCTGTGTATTTTTTAGTAGAGACAGGGTTTCACCATGTTGCTCAGACTGGTCTCAAACTCCTGGGCTCAAGTGATCCACCTGCCTCAGCATCTCAAATGGCTGGGATTACAGGAGTGAGCCACCATGACCACCTGTAAACCAGTTATTTTTATAATGAGATACACAGCAACATGCATTCATTGCCTTATTAAGAATTGTTAACATTTCTCTTTTGTAAAAATATAGTCTTCTGGAAAATTTCTAGTCTTGAATATTTCAGAAAATATAAGCTGATACACTATATTAATAACATTATGCCATTACA
>NW_012101798.1:3425861-3427792 GCF_000951045.1 Mandrillus leucophaeus
GCATTTGAGGTGAGGCCCAAACATGTACACTTTATTCACACCTATGTCCTGTATTACACCAATGTCTTTTTCTTAAATTGCACATAGGGATTAAAGTAGAAGAACAGTAGTCTTCTCTTAAACTAACTGCCAGGGGAAGAAAAAGAGGTCAGTTAAGAGAAGGGTTGTGCCACTATGATATATTAAGTGAAAATTGAAGACGACCTGCTGCACTAAAAACCAACTCACAGGTGGCTCAAAAAGATGTTGGTGAAATATAAATTCACCTAATGGCAGAAATGTGAGCAGAAAACTTGTTCAATCACTTTTTATGGAAGGTGAAATGGTCTGCGGCAAGCATGTTCATAGGCTGTTATTGTGGGAAATGGATGGCTGGTTAGTTAAGGGTCTGAAAGCAGCAAATTTAGAAGACTAAATGCAAGAACGTTTTGGGGAAAAGGCTGTGGATAAAACTCTATGTGTAGATATAAAGTGAGAAATCTTTGTGTTTTTCATTTATGTCTATTACAGTGCATCACCACAAAGGACGTTCTTACGTATATAGACAAGATAACTTTTCCTAGGAATGTAAGTCAGTTCCTCTTGGTTACTTTAGTGGTGGTGCAATAAATTCATGTCACGAAAAAATGCCTGCCTTCCCACCATGAGAGCTCTAAAAACATTGCTGCTGACCAAGAGATGTATTTTTCAAAAGGAGGTATAACAATGGACTCATGACAAGGGATCAAGCTTTTCTAGTCTAGTCATCACCATCCAGAAGCAATAGTCTTATTAAAACAATAGAAGGCACTATTAGCTTAGGTAAATCCCCCTGATGGATTGGAGTGATATCCTTAAAGAACCACTATTTACACTTCTCCAATATCCAATATATGATGTTCTATTAACATGGAATCCAAACATAGTATGTGTGGTGTTTCTAACAGTAACATATAAACCAATAATTTAGTGAAGCAATTGGGGAATTTTTGTTTGTTTTAAAACCATAAATCCTTAGACTTTGCTGAATCACATGTCTGAGATTCTGTTCCTAGTGGTGGGAGCTGGTGAAAATGCTTCCACTAGGGGAGCATAGGCACACATTGTAGTTATTACTACTGTATTATTAGTTTGGACTCCTTTTGAGTTATTTTACTTGAGACAATAGCCTTCAGATTCATCCATGTTGGTGCAAAACATATAACTTCAGTCTTTTTTATGGCTAAGTAGTTATGTCTGTGTGTGTGTATGTGTATGTTTGCAATACACACATCGCATTTTCTTTATGCTACCCGTTAATGAATATATGTTGAAGGATTCAAATAACCAAACTTTAAAAACACAATTATTCTAAATTAATTTCTGAAATTGAAGTAATCTCAATATCCCAGTAAGATTTTTATTTTATTTTTTGGTAAACATTAATAAGAAAATTTGATGTAAAAATACAAAGTAGCCAAAATGATTTTACAATGGATGATTATAGTTAAAAGATTTATACAACCTGATTTAGCTACAGTGTTCAAGAGAGAGATTTATAAGAATTAAAATTGATAAAAGTATATATATACATTAATAAAACAGAATGATTGTCCAGATAGACACACACACACACACACACAGTTATGCAATTTTTTTTTGTTTCAGAGCTTTTTTATATAAAACTTTTCATGGTGAAGTAAATTTGGTTTTCAAAAAAGTAAAAACTAGAGCACAAAGATCACCCAAATATTCTTCATCTAAGATTTCTAAATATTAATGTCTTACATAGCCATGGGAAATTTGTCAAAATAAGGATTTCATATCAGTGAAATACGATCAAACTATTGACTCTACTTGGATTGTATCAGTTTTTCCACAACTTTATTTTTTTCTGTTCCAGAATACCAATCAGGCTACTACCTTACATTGAGTTGTCATGTTTACTTAGCCTCCTTCAATCAGGCAATGTC
>NW_012101798.1:3427842-3431567 GCF_000951045.1 Mandrillus leucophaeus
ACATTGCTGCTGACCAAGAGATGTATTTTTCAAAAGGAGGTATAACAATGGACTCATGACAAGGGATCAAGCTTTTCTAGTCTAGTCATCACCATCCAGAAGCAATAGTCTTATTAAAACAATAGAAGGCACTATTAGCTTAGGTAAATCCCCCTGATGGATTGGAGTGATATCCTTAAAGAACCACTATTTACACTTCTCCAATATCCAATATATGATGTTCTATTAACATGGAATCCAAACATAGTATGTGTGGTGTTTCTAACAGTAACATATAAACCAATAATTTAGTGAAGCAATTGGGGAATTTTTGTTTGTTTTAAAACCATAAATCCTTAGACTTTGCTGAATCACATGTCTGAGATTCTGTTCCTAGTGGTGGGAGCTGGTGAAAATGCTTCCACTAGGGGAGCATAGGCACACATTGTAGTTATTACTACTGTATTATTAGTTTGGACTCCTTTTGAGTTATTTTACTTGAGACAATAGCCTTCAGATTCATCCATGTTGGTGCAAAACATATAACTTCAGTCTTTTTTATGGCTAAGTAGTTATGTCTGTGTGTGTGTATGTGTATGTTTGCAATACACACATCGCATTTTCTTTATGCTACCCGTTAATGAATATATGTTGAAGGATTCAAATAACCAAACTTTAAAAACACAATTATTCTAAATTAATTTCTGAAATTGAAGTAATCTCAATATCCCAGTAAGATTTTTATTTTATTTTTTGGTAAACATTAATAAGAAAATTTGATGTAAAAATACAAAGTAGCCAAAATGATTTTACAATGGATGATTATAGTTAAAAGATTTATACAACCTGATTTAGCTACAGTGTTCAAGAGAGAGATTTATAAGAATTAAAATTGATAAAAGTATATATATACATTAATAAAACAGAATGATTGTCCAGATAGACACACACACACACACACACAGTTATGCAATTTTTTTTTGTTTCAGAGCTTTTTTATATAAAACTTTTCATGGTGAAATAAATTTGGTTTTCAAAAAAGTAAAAACTAGAGCACAAAGATCACCCAAATATTCTTCATCTAAGATTTCTAAATATTAATGTCTTACATAGCCATGGGAAATTTGTCAAAATAAGGATTTCATATCAGTGAAATACGATCAAACTATTGACTCTACTTGGATTGTATCAGTTTTTCCACAACTTTATTTTTTTCTGTTCCAGAATACCAATCAGGCTACTACCTTACATTGAGTTGTCATGTTTACTTAGCCTCCTTCAATCAGGCAATGTCAGTTTCATTGTTTAAACACTCCTGATGCTTTTGAAGGTAACTTTGTCTCTCTGCTTACCTCAAATTTATAGAAAAACGCTATCTTTTAAATTTATTTAAATTGTATTTTTGTTTGCTCCTGAATGTCATATATTTTGAGATTTTTAAAATCATAAGAAATGATTCAAAGTCATTTTATTTGTTTGAAAGTGTATTTTGCAAAATAAATTATCTCAGATCTTTCTGAACATTCTTTATCCTTTTCCAGGAAGTTATCATTTTGCTACATTAAGTCAAAATACGGTCTACTAAATATTTTTCATCTTCACCCTCTAATTAACCAACTATTCAATTGCACATTGCAATTTTTTTCTAAAATCTCAAATTTCCATATGAGTAAGAAATAAAACCATGATCAGTGTCCCCAAATCTTATTATTTTTGTAATATCTTTTGCTTAAGTTCTTTATTTTCAAAATGTTTTATGTAGATACCAAAATTACATTATTATATCATTAGTCCATTATTATTTTGTCTAAAGTCATTATTGAATTACATTCTCTCCCATGGTACTAGGTAAGTGTTCTATTGCTGTACATTTTGGGGTAGTTAAGCATTATTTTTCTTGTCATTGGTTGTTAGAGTTTATTAGGGATAAAAAGCAATGTAATTTTCAGAGGCATAACTAAGAAAGGATGCACTTTTGGCAAAACTCAACTGACTTGATTGGGAATATCATGAGAATTTTTACATACCTGGGGAACAAGGAGAAGGTTTATATTTTTGTCCCATTTTATTCTGCTTGTTTTATTTCTGTACACTTTAAGAATGTACATTTACAAAGTTATCACAATGAGATTAAAAACACAAGGTTAAGAATTACACTCAATTAAACAAATACTTATTTTACAAAGTTTGTATTTCTGAGTCTTGAATCCATAAACAAAATTTTGAAATGCTTCATTCATATTTCTGGCATTAAAACAATTATAGAATTTAAATTAAATGCTCTAATAAACAGGGTTCTAATGTATGATCATACACGACTGTATATTCAAGAAATCCTTCTTGTATAATTAAAGCTTCATTACCTCATTTACTTGAATGATTCAATTTGAAACCCCTATAGATATCGATATGAAAGTAAACCAATAGATTAGGAAAAATATTCTCTATTCATGCTCACTATTTTGATTTAGTGTTTCTATGCTCACTATTTTGATTTAGTGTAAGTATGAACCTCAAATGACCAAAATGCAGCCACAACCACTTTCTGGAAGTGTAGTCTTAATACTTTAAATTAATTGATTAGTAAAATTATTCACTTCTCAAAATTAGTACCACTTATAATAAATGTGAAACAAAGAATACCCAATTAAGGGTGAAGGAAGGAAGGAACTAGACAGGCAAGCAGTTAGGGTGGGTCCTTGGTAAAACTCCTTCAAACAAAGAACAGCCTGAAAACCAGAGTGCAGGCCTCAGATGGGAAAGAGCCCACATCCTTGAATGGAAATGCTTACTTTGTCAACACAGATTAACAACTTTCACTTCATTTTTAGACACATTTCTCTCTCCTTGGCGCTCTTAGTCTTTTAGTTTTCACCTATATCACATATGCCTACCTTTCTGTGATTGGCTCTGGGTAGAGTCTTCATTTATATAGGATGAGTCATCACTTCAGCTCCTGATTTGTCCCAGATCAAGGACCCAGGCCAAGCTTCCACTTCAGTCCCTGATTGGTCCCAGGCCAAGCCTTCACCTCTCCCTCTAATTGCTTTGTCACACTCTCATAAATCTTTCTGAGTGGCACTTTTTCCAAGATGGCCCGCAGACCAGTAAGCCAACTCTTCCACTTCTAGTTCATTAAAACCTCCAGAGTCAGAATCATATCTGGCAACCCTCTTTTGGGCCCTCCCCATTGCTGAGAGCTTTTCTGTCACTTACTAAATCCAATATTGCCTTATTCAATTTCAGTGTCTATGTGCATTATTCTTCTTGGTTTTGGTACAAGAACTCAGAACTCACCAGCAAGAGGAGTTAAACAGCTACAGCACTTTCTCTGATTCACTAAGCAACAGGAGTGAAAAAGATGCAACATTCTTGGCATGTTCACTGAAATTCATCAGAAGGGAGTTTAAGAGCAGACCTCCCATTCTTTACTTTCATTTCTGAGGCATCTAGTCTACAGTTTTTTTTTAATAAGATTAAACAAAATATTGAGCCCCCTTAAGCCAGTTAAAAACAGATAGCATGGGTAGCAGTCTTACATGACTCAAGCAACAGTCTTGATGGAGAGATCTTTGTCAATCCCCCATTGCCCTCAGGTGTTGGGAATGTTTGCTCTGTTCCAATCCAGTTTCCTTTCATGGATGATCTAGCTGTCATGTGGGGTTAGAAGGAGGTACTGGAGCAATTGAAAGTTTCTGGCAAGACTACCTTCAGTGTACCTAAAGGCCCCTGGACTAACTCCAGCC
>NW_012101798.1:3431857-3442661 GCF_000951045.1 Mandrillus leucophaeus
GATAAAGACCTTTTTGCCCCAATGATATATATTTATAGCATTGTATAAGGGAATATTTCATCCTGAGTGAATACTCTCCTCTCCATTTAGGTTGATTTTTTTTTGCTCCATATAAGAACTCAGCATTGCCCAGTGAATTTAAACAGTTTATCTATTAGACAAATTAATTTTACCTTATTGGGAGGCATACTGTTAGAACAGACTATAAAGCCCCATATCTCTCTTTTCGACCTCTGCCTGGAAAATATTTGGAGACAAAGTTACAACTTAACATTTCAAACTTTAAGAAGGTACTTGGAGAGATGGGGTTTCTTTCCTTAGAGGGCCTTATCAACCCTTTGTCCAAGGCCTCTAGTTCTGTAATTTCTCTCTCTCTTACATTCCTCTATTAGGCTCCAGGCTCCATGCTCCATCTGTAAACAGCAAAATTCCACCTTCAACCCTCAAGAGGAAGCCACTCTTGAGAGACAATTTTAGTCTCAGTGCAGTCCCTATCACAGGAAGAACAGCCATTCAGGCCTTATGTTCTTTTGAGGCACCTGTTGTACATCCAGTTCCATTGGCAATTGAATACAAAGGGACTTCCATGTCTAGCAGTTAATTGGCCTCATTCCCTAGGATTTCATAACTTTACCTGAGCTGTTATTAGAAGAAGTAAGAATAAGGTCAAGACACTCCCTCCATTAAAGAGTTTTGCCCAAATACAACTGTGGCATAACCTCTTGCAAGCCCCATGTAGGGAAACTTGGGAGTCTTATGGTTCAAAAGTATCTAGGACACCAATGAGAAACCACCAGCAGAGAGCTAGGGCATTGATCAGGTGAGCATGACTAGTCCTATCAATTGACTCCTCTGGATCCATGGGTAAAGGTCACACTTGCATCCATGAACAGAGCTTGTAATGGTCGCTGGGACCCAGAGGTCACAAGGGGGGAAAGAGGAGAAAGGGACACTTCTGTCTTTCTCTCTCCATCCTGGGTTACTCCAAAAAGGGGAAGGAGACTAAGGAATGCATTTTCTTCCCTCTTTTTCTAAACAAACCTTTTTTTAGCATGTACAGCTCTCAAATGCATTCTGAAAATGTGAAACTCCTTTGACCCTCAGAAAGTACTTCACATTCTTTGCATTTGGGAATGGCCACCTTACCAACTGTAGGATGAAGACACCTGGCATCCTGAGGGAAGTGTTAATTATAATACCCTCTAATAACTAGATGTTTTCTGCAGTTGGGAGGGCAAATGGTCTGAGACCCCCTATGTACAAACTTTCTTTGCCCTGTGAGACAACCTGGATCTTTGTCAACATTGTAGGATTGATTCTGCCCTCATCTGCAACTCCTGGATCTTCCAGCCCTTCTTCACAGCCCCCTTCCTGGAACTTCTCTAGCCATGTCATCAGTTTCACCAGCTCTACCACCCAAGAAACACCTGACTTCATTGTTATGCCTACAGGAAATGTCTGATGGACATGGTACCACCAGGGTCCAAGTTCCCTTTTCATTGCAGGACCTTAGAAAAATAAAGCAAGGCAAATTCTCTTATCACACCAATCAATATATAGAGGCTTTCCAAAACCTAACCCAAGAGGCTGAGTTACATAGAGAGATGTTATGTTGCTCCTAAATCAAACACTAACTGCTGCTGAGAGATAGGCAGCCCTGCAGGCAGCAGAGGAATTTGGAGACCAACAATATTTCTCCTATCACTAGTTGAGAAAAGAGGAAGGTGAGAAAGAACTAGAAACCACATACCCAATGGAAAGAGAGGCAGTGCCCCTGGAAAACCTTAATTGGAACCCCTGTGATCCCACAGGGATGAGAAATCATTTCTCATGGGTGGAAGAGAAACTATTTTTAGAAGTGCATACTAGAGAGTAGAGAGCTTATGGAGGAGGTCCAGAGCAAAACCTGTTAATTACTTGAAGCTTTCCATGCTAGATCAGAAACTAGATGAAAATGCCTCAGCCTTTTTAGAGAGGATGAGAGAAGCTTTAGCAAAACACACTTCTCTTTATTCTGATTTGGTTGAGGAACAGCTAATTTTCAAAGACAAGTTTATTACTCAGGCAACCCTTGATATCAGAAAAAGTTACAGAAACAGAACATGGAACCAGAGAGCATCTGAGAGAACTTCCTGAATATGGCCACTCCAGTCTTCCAAAATAGGAACCAGGAGGAGGCCCAGGAGAAGAGGAAGCACAAAAATGGACAGAGGCTCTAGTGACTGCATTGCAGGCCTATAAAATTTAGGATCCCCAAGGATCACCTGTTAATTGCTACCAGCATGGCAAGTCAGGGCACTTTAGGAAGGATTGCCAAGGCACTAAAAGGACCCCATCTTAACCCTGTACCTCCTGTGGTGGAGACAACCAGAAGGCAGACTGCCTCTGGGACATAGGCCACCAGGTTGAGGACCCGACTCACAAATCGTCTTGCAGGACTGATGGGTCCCAGGGCTTAATTCTCCACCTCCATTAGCTCAGACTGCTATCACTATTCAGGAGCCCTGGGTGATTCTGGAGTTGGAAGAGAAGAAGGTAAACTTTTTGTTGGACACTGGAGCAAGTCTTCCGGTTCTCTTTTTTTCCATAACATAATGATGATGGGCATCTCAGGAAAGCCCTTAACCCAATATTTATTTTGGTCCCTCAGTTGTAGCTGGGGGGAACTCTTGTTTACTCATGCCTTTTTAATCATGCCTGAAGTCCAACTTCCTTGACATGTAGAGATATTCTAGCTCTATGGGAGCCACCATCCTTATGGCTCCAGGAAAAATGCTTTGTCTCCCTCTGGTGGAAACCAACATTAACCTGGAGGTTTGGGAAACCCAATGAAGTACTGGCTGAGCTATAACAGCTATGCCAGCCTAGATCCACCTTAAAACCCCTACCTTTGTCCCTAACCAGAAGCAATATATCCTAAAACCATAAGGTAGAACAGGGCTAGAAGCTATTATTAATGACTTAAGAACACAAGGTCTCAGACCATGCAACAGCCCCTGCAACACCACAATATTAAGGGTGCAAAAACCCAATGGGGGAATGGAGACTAGTTCAAGACCTCTACCTCATTAATAAGGATGCTGTCCAATTCCTCTGGTAGTTCCAAATCTTTATACCCTGCCATCTCAAATACTTGAGGGAACTAAGTGGCTCAGTTGTTTTGGACCTGCAGGATGCCTTTTTCTGTATACCATTGTACCCTAAATCCTCATATTTGTTATTGTACCCTAAATCCTCATATTTGTTTGCATTTGAAGAGTCCCCCAATCAGACCACCCATTAATCTGGACTGTAATGCCCCAGGGATTCTGAGACAGCCTGTTCAGACAAGCCCTAAAAACGATGCCTCTGGTTTCTCTTATCCTCAGGTTGAAGTTTTAAAATATGTAGATGATATGTTCCTCTGTGCCCCAACCAAGGAAGCTTCTCAAGAAGGCATTGAGGCTCTTCTTAATTTCTTAGCTGACAAAGAATCTAAAGTTTCAAAATCTAAGGCTCGGCTCTTTCAGACTTCAGCAAAATACCTATGGCTAGTCCAATCAGAAGGGACCAGAGAATTAGACAAGGAGAGAATTAAACCCATCTCTTTGTTTCCACTTCCTGAAACCCTCAAATAGCTAGGAGGACTCTTGTGCATTAAAGGATTTTATATATTGTGGATACCCAAGTACAGTGAGATAGCTTGCCTTTTATATCACCTTATAAAAGAAACTCAAGACTTGCACCCTTACACTGGGTAAAGTTAACAGAATAACTCCCTCTGTTTTAAAAGCAGAGGGAAGGGACCATACCTGGGGGACCTCAAATATTACAACACCACATTCATAATTGCTAAGAGCACGGGAGTCTAGAGGGTAAGAAAGAACATGTGTAAACCAAAAACATTAGAAGAACTGTGGGAAAATTTTAATGATCTAACCTTACAACACCACATTCATAATTGCTAAGAGTATGGGGGTCTGGAGGGTAAGAAAGAACATGTGTAACCCAAAACATTAGAAGAACTATGGAAAAATTTTAATGATCTAACCAAACATCCTAGTTGGGATTCCTTGTTGGAATGGTTACCCTTGGGTAGGGATGCCATCTCTTGCCAGCATTATTATCAGGTAATAAATAACTCACGGATCTTTCTAAACGTGCCCACACATCGAATCCTTAAGCCTTGTGTAATATTTGATAGTGACCTGCAAATCTGCAGGCAAACAGGAAATTTGTGGATCGACAGTCCCTGTAAGGAGGTTACCTAAGATACTAGCCAGGATATATTGTCTCTGATCTTTTGAAATATCATCGGCCAAAAAGATTCTTCCCACCTAGAATGTAAAATTCCAAACAGCATTATGATTAACTATACTGAGTATCGATATCTCTATCCCAAAAATACTCTCATTAGGTGTAAGGGGCTGACCTTACAATGCCTGGACCAAAACTAGCTGGAACTCTCACAAACCACAACTCAGAACCATCCCTTCAAGGAATGGAAGTTTACTTTCTCTGTGGCTCCTGGATACATTTAATCTACCCCAGGCACTGAAGGGGAACATGCACTATTGTGGCAGTGTTCCCTGATTTATTATTTTTAAACCCTACAAACATGGCAGCACTATCTGGTGACATACCCAATCTGGACTCTTTTCTGGGGAGTTCAATCTCTCACACACAATGAACCAGGAGATCACTTATTTCTATACCATCATATGGAGATTTAACGGAGAGAGAGAACTAGAAAGAGATACCTTTGACAATCACGTATTAGAAAAACCATAGATGAAGAATTCTATAGATAGAGGGCTATATTTGTTTGCCAATATTTTTCTCCTTGAAAGATTAATACTTAGTATCACTATTATGATGCAATGAGGGTGAAAGGCAACAGTAGGAGCCATGGAAGCCCAGCAAAAATCTATAGATTCTCAAGCCACTGTGGTAATGCAGTATAGGTGAATTCTTGATGTCATTATGGACAATGTAGGGGGTGCCTGTGAATTCTTAAATGAGACATGATGCTTCCGAATCAACACTTCTAATCAGGTAGAAGAAAACTTACAGGTGCTTAAGGACCAAATTAGAATCATTAAGATTGAGATAAAATATGGGCTCTGATTCCAGTTGGCTACAAACCCTTCTTAAAGGATTTGATCTTCTTTTTTGGATCCAGTTAGCTCCTTTAGTAGGACTTCTTTTACTTGTATGTATTGTGTTAATGTTTGGGCCTTGTTATAATCAATGCTATAACCCAAATTATTTATTCTCATATAGAAGCTATCAAGCTCCAAATGGTGATACAAATGAAATCACACATGGACATGCCTTTCCTTCTGAGGACACTTAAGCTGGCCCCAGGAGGAGCCTTAGCTATTGTTCCCCACAAAATATCCCTCTTCAACAGGAAGTAGTCATAGGAAACATCACCCCACCTCCCTAACATCATTTAGTGGCTGGATCTCAGCTTACTGCAAGCTCCACCTCCCGGGTTTATGCCATTCTCCTGCCTCAGCCTCCTGAGTAGCTCGGACTACAGGCGCCCGCCACCTCGCCCGGTTAGTTTTTTGTATTTTTTTTAGTAGATACAGGGTTTCACCGTGTTAGCCAGGATGGTCTCGATCTCCTGACCTCGTGATCTACCCGTCTCGGCCTCCCAAAGTGCTAGGATTACAGGCTTGAGCCACCGCGCCCGGCCGTAACTTCTTATATTTTTATCTTTAAGCTCTATTTTTTTTCTACAATGTTTTCTTTTTTTTAATTGATACTGACACTATACTTTTTCCCATTAGTGGAAATATATCTATCTATAGATACAGACATATAAAAGACATATTATTTTTTTCCTTTGGTAACTTTTCTTACTGTTCTAAACAAAATTTTACAAGTGAGATTTGTACTATTTTTCTGTGACTGTTTTTTCTCTTATCAACATTTGTAGGTATGAAATAGAAAAAAGTTATATACTTTCTAAGTCAAGTTTAAAATGACACCCATTTTGACTAATTTTTAAACAAGAAATTGTTTTCTCACCAAGAATCAACTGTTGATTTTCTAAAACGTCTATTTTATTGAAACAGATGAATAATTTTTGCAAAAATAGTGGCATGTTAGTAGTTAGTCAAGGTTTTATCTCTCTCCTTATGTGATTGTTTCAATATATTATTCGCTTTGTGTCATTCTAAAAATGTCAGTATTTGCCTTAATGATGAGGTAAAAACCAATGTTATTTATTTGAAAGAGATTCTTCAGTTATTTCTTGTTTCTTCTCATTTGATATTATTATTAACATAATATCATAAATTATTAATTTTTTATTTTGTGTTTGAACTAAATATTGTGATAATAAGATAACATATAATATTTACATTAGTTTGACAGGGTTGCCACAACAATTTACCACAGTCTGGGTGGTTTAAACAGCTGAATTTTATTTTCTCAAAATTCTGAAAGCTTGAAGTCCAAGAGCAAGGATCCAGCAGGTTTGATTTCTTCTGAGACGTCTCTCTTGCTTAAAGAGGGCCAAACTTTTCCTGTGTCTTTACATGGTCTTTCCTCTGTATGTGTGTATCTTTGACATCAGTCTGCTCTGGCTGTCATAATACAATTCTGTAGACTTAGTTGCCTAAAGAACAGAAGTTTATTTTCTCAGAGTTCTGGAGACTTGAAAATCCAAAGTTAAGATGCCAGTCAGTTCAGTTACTGGTGAGGGTTCTTTGAGGCTTTCAGATGGTTCTCTTCTTTCTGTGTCCTCACATTGCACAAAGAGAAAAAGAGTGACAGAGAGAGAGAGTACACAATCTCTCTATTGTCTCTTTTTGTAAGGGCACTAATCCTGTTGGACCAGGGCTCCACCATTATAACCTCTTTTAATCCTACTTACCTTTGAATGGTCTCATCTCCAAATACACTCACGCTGGATTTTGGGGCTTCAATATATAAATTTGGAGAGTGGTGGATGGGGGGCATTGAAAATTTGGTGTTTCTGAAAGGTTGAAAATACCTGGTGTTTCTCTATGTGTCACTATTTCTTCTTCTCATAAGGATATTAGTCAAATTGGATGAGGGTCTACTCTAAAAGTCTCATTATAATTGTATCACCACTTTAAAGTTACAGCTTCATAATAT
This sequence comes from Mandrillus leucophaeus, assembly GCF_000951045.1. Lineage (NCBI taxonomy): Eukaryota > Metazoa > Chordata > Mammalia > Primates > Cercopithecidae > Mandrillus > Mandrillus leucophaeus. The sequence goes on from NW_012101798.1 coordinate 3,438,971, forward strand.
GGTAATAACATTCTGCAGTCTTGGAAGGTAGGGTTTCAACATGTAAATGTTAAGAGGACATAATTCATCCTGCAATATTTTTCTAGTAGTTTCCTTGGAAACCATCATTTCTCTGAAACTCATACCAGTGGTTTGAAGTAAATATCATGCTGACTATTTAGACTTCTATTATTTTTATATTTAAATATAGAAACTCCCTAGATAAGTATTAGTGCTTATTAACAGCTTCCTCATGGGATGCAAAATATAATTTAAAGTCACAGATGTCTTTAAAGAGGAATTTTATTCACAATATCCTGAAAATTAGTTTTCAACTTCTATTATAAATTGTCAATATGACAGAAAATAAAAATATTTCTGGGAATATATCAGATATGTGAAAAATATAAAGTATAATATTACTTTATATTTCAATTGATAAGATGCCTATATGTAAATGTAATATATAAAACATGTTTTCATGTTACTAATTCATACAAATGATTTTAGTTAACAATATATCCCTTCTAGTAATATTTTTACTTCAATAACACATTTTGTATATTATAAGTTTTAGTCATACCATACATATTATTTTCCCAAATTCTAGGTAAGCTTAGAAAGTAAATTGTAAACATGGAATTTATATCTAAGTATGCAGGATTATAGTCATAATGTTTATTAACTAAGAAATCTTTGCATAGATTTATATATAAATGGAAAGAGTATTATTACCAAAACCCCAAATCTCTTCTCAGTATGACATCTTCGATTAACTAGCCACTAAAACACTAACCTAAGCCATTAATAGACTTCCTTCAACAATTGTTAAGCCTATAATTTATATAAAATAGATTAATGTGAATCCCCCTCCTATTATGAGCTTCAATTGAGCTTTACATAAGAAAAATTAAAGTAAATGAGAGTCATAATTTTAGTTATAATGGAGAAATTTTTTTAAAACAATATGAAGTTCATCTACCTCTTAGTCCTAAATGTGTAAATAGATCTAAAGAAATATAATTTATTTTCCTAACTACATACTTAAGCTTCAGTTTATTTGCTCAATTGTTTTTTATACTAATTTTAACTAAGACTATAATGTGTTATGTTTTTAATTGAAGTACAATTCAAGTACAATAAAACTCACTCTTTTAAAGTATACGATTCAGCTTGTTTTAGCATATTCACAAAGCTGTACAGTCATGGCTACATCAACATTAATTGTAGATTTTCATCATACCCAAAGAAAAGTATATGCTCATTAGTAGACACTCCCTCTTCCACACCTGTCTCCCATAGAAACTACTAGTGCACTGTCTTTCTTTATGAAAATGCCTATTTTGGATTTTACATATAAATGGTATTACATAATATTTGGTCTATGCATTTGGCTTCTTTCAGGCAGGATAATTTTTTTTAGGGTTACATTATTATGGAGCACATATTACCACTCCATCTTTGTCAAATCTGAACAATATTTCAGTCTGTGCTTGTATTGCATTTTGCTTACCTCTTCATCAGATGATGGACATTTGGATTGTTTACATTTTTTAACTATTATGCACAATACTTCCATGAAGTCATGCACATGTTCTTCTGTGAACATGTTTTTAATCTTCTGGGATATACACTTAGGAGTGAAATTGTTTGGTCATGTGTTAATTCTGCTTAACTTATTGAGGAACTGTCAATTTTTTTCCAAAGTGGCTGTACCATTTTACATTTCCACCAACTGTTTATGAGTGTTCCAATGCTTGTGCATCCTCACCAATACTTGTTATTCTGTGTTTTAATTACAAGTATTCTAGTGGAAGTGAAGTGTATCTTATTGTAGTTTCAATTTGCATTTCATGGATAGCAATGATGCTAAGAATCTTTCTATGTGCTTACAGGCTATTTGCGTATTTTCTTTGGAGAAGTTAATATAAATTATTTGGCCATTTTTTAAATAATTATATTGCCCTTCAAATATTGAGTTATGAGTCCTTCATATAATGATAAAACTTTGCAATGTATATGACATTTTCATCAAATTTGTGAAGTTTTCAGCCATTATTTTAAAATATTCTCTCCTCTCTTTCTGGACCACTTATTATGTGTTGTCAGTGTCCTTTATGGTGTTCCATAGGTCTCTGAACCTCTGCTCAAATTTTCTCATTCATTTTTTTTCTATTCATTTTAGTATACCATTTTAGTTAACCTATCTACAAGTCCATTAATCCTTTTACCTGGTCAAATATTAATATGTTATTGATTACCTTTATTAAATTTTTTATTTCAATAATTATATTCTTTAACTCTGGAATTTTGAGTAGGTTGCCTCTATTTTTTATAGATATCCTTTATTTGTTGGAACACCATTCTCATCCTTTAATTCTTTAGACATACTTTCTTTAATCATTTTAGCATTTTATAAAAAGCTAATGTAAAATCTGTGTTCAGTAATTATGGCATCTGAATTTCTTCAGAGACAATTTCAATGAAATGCTTTCTGTGCTCACATCCATGAGCCATACTTTCTTGTTTCTTTGCATATTTTAACTTTTTGGTCAAAAACAGTATTTTAAATAATGTAAAGTAGTAACTATGAAAATTGCACTCTTCTTCCTCCCCAAAGTTTGTTATTGCTTTGGTTGCTTTTTTAAATATAATTCAGTAATGTCAGTATTCTTCATAATTCATGCACACAGAGGCCTCTGATTGGTTAGTTTAGTGGTCAGCTAATATTTCCACAGGCATTTTCTTAAATGCCTATTACCAATAAATTTTGCAAGCTTTCCTGAGAGCCTCTGTGTGAGTTATTGGGGTAAGCCTTCTCCATTTCATCATGTATTTGACAACTCTACCTTAGCCTTCAATTTTTGATCAATCAGAGCCTCTATGTGATTTAGAGATGGGAGCTAGGATCCTTCTTAGGTCTTTCCTTAGCATGTGCTCAAACCCAGTATGCACATGGTCCTATGAATACAAATGGCCTTCTAGATTCTCAGGAATATTTCAGAGTATTCCCAAGCCCTTATGGTCATCTCATTCTCTGCCTTTTCCTTTCAAGCTTTTTAGTTTATCTATTATTTCCTCTGTTATCTGTTGTCCCACACAGCCACAAAGTTAACCATTACTTTCAATTGTTATTGACAATGCTTCCATGGAAAGGGGTTCTTATACTGGATAAGCTCTGTGTAAAGCCAAATACATCAATCATAGTAGATTCTTCCAGGAAACCACTTGAAAGTACAAATAAAGATAATTACCTAGTGATGAGTCGTTGAAACATGTTAAACTCCATCTGCTGCCTCAGGTGGCTAACAGGTTGGTTGTTTTTACCTTGACTGTGGGGCTGTCAGTCTTCAAAGTTACCATGGAACTTCGTAGAAATAAGAAGTTTCGCTCTTGTTGCCCAGACTGGAGTGCAATGGCATGATCTCAGCTCACTGCAACCTCCGTCCCCTGGGTTCCAGTGATTCTCCTGCCTCATCTTACCGAGTAGCTGGGATTACAGGCACCCCCCCACCACGTCTGACTAATTTTTGTATTTTTTAGTAGAGACAGGGTTTCACCATGTTGGCCAGGCTGATCTCAGACTTCTGACTTCAGGTTATCTGCCTGCTTCAACCTCCCAAAGTGCTGGAATTATAGGTGTGAGCCATAGTGCTCGGGAAACTCTTACTGTTTTTTACTGAGATTCAGCCATTGTTCATGAGTAAATGTT